>NC_068993.1:51453126-51454044 GCF_001194135.2 Octopus bimaculoides
ATATATATATATATATATATATATACATATACGCACATACCCCCAGATAAACACACACACACACACACCTACGTATGTGTATACATACAAACGTATATAGAGATAAACACACGACAAACACGTAAACTTACACATTAACGCATGTTCTTCCGGTGCATGTGTGCACGTCGATCCGTATTCACGTGTCCAAGCACGAAGCACGCGCAAATATGCGCTTGTACGGATAATAATGGTAACGCTCTTGCAATAATTATTATAAACAAATGGAAAGAATGAGACAGAGAAATCGAAAGGCGATGAGATGGCAGAATCGTTAGATCGTCGGAAAAAATACTTTGGATGTTTGTTTCGATTCTTTACATTCTGAGTTCATCTTCCGCCGAGAACGTTTTAACCATTCATCTTTCCAAGGCCGATCAAATAAAAGACTAATCAAGTACCGAGATCGATATCGCCAACTAACCTCTTCTGCATAAAATTTTTATTCTTGTACCTAAATCACATACCATGAAACGTCAATACAATGAAGACAGTATTGTTACAGTAATAATAATTTTAAACAAATGGCAGCAGTTTTAAACAAACTGCTCCCCCATATTTATTTATAAGTATCTTGATGTTGTCCATTTCTTTTGTGTTATGCCTGTCGTATGTGTATCATAGGCGGTTTTTGGTTGCAATTAACACTTATTTCTCTCGCCATTCTCCGGTGGAACGCCTTTTCCATTGTCCACTGAGATCATAAGGCGAACTGACTGGCCTTGTTAGGTATTTATTTGCCTTCAGGAAGAGGAAAGATATGCCGATTCAGGCAGAGCCTTTCATGAAAGTAAAAGAATGGAAAGCAAACTTAGACTTTCCCTTAACTAAAAAAAAAAAAAAATAGTTTCAGCATTTTCAAGAGTACAGGAGCAGATT
>NC_068993.1:51454054-51454545 GCF_001194135.2 Octopus bimaculoides
AACCAAAGGTCGCAAAACTATAACTCTATAGTTTTTATCTTTTCTATTTTAAATTTAAAAAAAATCTTTTTTTAAAACCTAGGAGACTCGGTTCCTGGATTTACGGATCTGAAAAAAAAAGTATCGACACAAAATAATAGAAAGATCGCTTCATTTTCAACAATATTCATTAAAACACGATGCAATTTATAAGTATTATTTATTAAAGAAGTTATAACTTTTATTTATTATGAATTCTTCATTTATTATTTATTATGTATTATTTATTATGTATTATTATTATTATTATTATTATTATTATTATTATTATTATTATTATTATTATTATTATTATATGTTTGACTTTTGTTTTGCATTTGTACAAGTTGGATCCAAGTCTCACCCAGAGACCTCAAGAGACAACAAGTTAGAAGTTCATGTAGGTGTTATGCCTAGGGTACCATATATTTGGATTTGTACAGTTTTGTTCAAGTGAATGTTTAAGAAACCAT
>NC_068993.1:51455223-51456599 GCF_001194135.2 Octopus bimaculoides
TGTTGTTGGCATATACGACATAATGGGGAGTTGCCGTTCTTTAATATGTTGGCCTGGTAGTTCTTTGTAGGTAGGCATTGATCTTGGGCTGCTATGATAAACCCCTCTGTTTCTGATTTCAAGCCAGAGGCCATTAACCATTGGTGAGTAAGGGCTTTGTCAATATCTGCATTATTCGCGCTCTTTGGGTATTTGCCATTGAGAGGTTTTCCATGCCATTTTTCAGTCATAATATCTAAGGCAGCAATTTTTGCACGGGTTTTCAAGCGCTTAGCTTTTTCTGCAGATGTTTCTAGTTCGTCTAATTCTTGAATTTATTATTATTATTATTATTATTATCATCATTATTATTATTATTATTGCTTAATATTATTTATGATTTTTTATATTATCACTTAATATTATTTCTTATCAGTTAATATTAATTATTTATTGAAGTATTATTTATTATTATTTCTAAGAATTATGAGAATTTTATAACGATTTATTTCAAGACAAGTTTGGGGTTTTGGTTTAGGTAAGGATTAAAGTTAAACTCATGGTTTAGTCTTGGCGTTCAGGGTTGGAGTAAATAGTCAGGGATTACGCTCTGAACTTCGAGTTACTGTTTGGTTTGGCCTTAGAGATTAGAGTTAGGGATTTTAGTTTTGCAGTTAGGGATTTTAGTTTTGCAGTTAGGGTTACATTTTTTAGTCAGATTTAGGGTCATGATGGAATTTAGATTTAGAGTTAGGTGAGCGTTGGAATTTCGGTATAGGTTTTAGGTTTAGACGTTAACGTCCCGAGTTATGGTTTACACGAGGCTTTTAGCTTTCGAGCTTAATGCTAAGGATAGGATTGACAGTTGTGTTAAAAATTTATGGTTAGAGTTAATTTTAGAAATAGGGCTAAGCGTAGACATACATTACGCTTATTTCTAGAAAATTATATTCAAACATCTCGGCCTTTAGAAAGGTCGTGTGACAATTGAAATGTTTAGAGACACACCTCTAGTAAGGATATACACTATATATATAGACATATATATACACATGTATATATATATATATATATATATATATATATATATATATATATATATATATGCATATACATTCTTCTTCTTCTTTTTTCCACCGAGGTCGACATTGCCTTTCATCCTTTCGGGGTCGATAAATTAAGTACCAGTTGTGTATTGGAGTCGATTTAATCGACTGGTCTCCTACCCTAAAATTTCGGGCCTTGTGCCTAGAATAGAAAAGATGATTATTATTATTATTATTATTATTATTATTATTATTATTATTATTATTATTATTATTATTATTACACGCGGCTCCAAATAACAAACGTGTAATTAAAATGAAAGCCACATCTTATTTTACAGCGAATTTGTG
>NC_068993.1:51456609-51462063 GCF_001194135.2 Octopus bimaculoides
GGCGGTGGTGGCGGCGGTGGTGGTAGTGGAGGTAGTGGTGGTGGTGGAAATGGTGATGATGGTGATGATGATGAAAAGAGGGAAGAGGAGTGGAAAGAAGAGAAGGAGCAGGAGGAGGAGGAGGAAGAACAGAGGGAGGAGGATGAAGACGGGGAGGAGGATAATAATAATAGCGGCAGCAATTTGGACGGTGATCATCATGATGAATATGATGATTGTGAATACGAAGGAGTTGATGGCAACGGTTATAATTGGGGGTGACAGGGGAGAAGGTGGGACTAGCGGGAGCTGCGACAGCGACGGCGATGGTGTTGACTAAGACGAAAACGAAGGCGACAACAGCGAAAGTGATGCTGCTGCTGATGATGATGATGACGATGACGATGACGATGACGATGATGATGATGGTGATGATGATGATGATGATGATGATGATGAAGACGGCGACGACGACGTTGATGATGATGATGATGAATATGATGATGATGATGATGATGATGATGATGATGTCAACTACGATGACGGCGTCGGGGATAACCACAAGAATGACGATGTTGGTGCGAATGATGACGAAAATTACATCAAATATACAGTTTGGAAATAATAAACAAATTTCAAATATTAATAACATTTCATAGGATGTTACTTATGAGTTTAAAAACTGAAATTAAATTTAATTTAATTTAATTCTGTATTTGACTCCAGATAATTATAGTAATATTCAGAAATTTTCCTAGCAATTTTAACAGCCAAGTTATTTATCATTGCAACTGTATCTATATGTGTATATGTCTATACATACACACATACATGCATGCATATATGTATGTTTCTATGTATGTTTGTTTGCGTGTATGCCTATTTGTGTGTACGTACGCATACAAGACGGTTGAGAGATGGCAAGTCCATGTGTGTGCATTTGTTCATTTGCAAATTATAAATTAATGCTCGTGTATGTATGCATGAATGTATGTATGCATGAATGTATGTACGTATATATGTATGCATTTATATCTATCTCTCTCTCTCTCTCTCTCTATATATATATATATATATATATATATATATATATGAAGAGGGTATATATGTATGTATGTATATGTATATATGTAAATATGTATATACATACATACATACACACACACACACATATATATATATATATATATATATATATATATACACGCGCACACACGAAGAAACACACTCACACACTCATACGTATACACACAGGCATGTACTATAATTTAGCAATTCTAAATTATAAGATTCAATATGAAATATGCCCCGAGATTACTATTTCAATGTTAGCGACTGGTAAATGTTATGAAGTATCTAATATTTATAATTTAACATCTAATTTAAACCCAACGAAGGAATCAATTAAATATACATATATGTCTAGAGCGTCGTAGCTTTCGGGGACGTGTGCCGTTGGCTGGTTATGTAACTACTTGTATTTAGTTAATCTAATCAACAGCAGAATTTCATTATGTAAGGAGACAACGAGTGTGTCACTGCATGGTTGCAGATGCTGCTAGAAATACTACCCAGATTTTCTTGTAACTCAGTATAAAACATATTAGATGATGTGATCAAAGTTATTGAAATTTATGGAAGAAAAGACGTGATGGTCTCGGTTGGAACTTCTTTGGACGAAAATGTGATAGGTTATATTTCAATAACGACTAAACAAAAACTACAACAATATATCATATAAATATATACAGCGAAGGGCTAATGCAATCGCTGCAAATTTGCAGGAAATATCTTGCAGTATTTTTCGGGTCAAATTTGCCTTTCTTTCCGCTAAGGTCGTTGAAATAAACAACCATTCAAGTACTGCTGTCGAGTAATAAACTCTCATCAAAATCCTTGGCCTTCTGCCCACAAATCATCAGTATTGTTATTATTATCTCTTTATCACAGGTTTTGTTCGAGCTCCCGGAGTCTTGCATGCGTAGCGGGATCTCTACCTGCAGCCTACGGTACCATGCTATTCGTTCTTTTTAGCTATGAAATACTTTCCTGATTATTCTGGCCATGCCAAGGAGGCAAACCTTTGTAACAGTTCTACTGGGCACTCTATTCCCATTTATTCCCAAGGACACAACAATAATTGGTACTATCTTCACCTTCTTCATTTACCATGGCCGGGCTATTTCGTCACTTAAGAGGGTTGTATCTATCAATCATTTCGCCTTCCTACTTGATTATTCGGGGGTCAACATGAACTATATAGCATATGTTGTGCACCTTTTCCACCCCCACTAGATCCAGTCTGTTATGCTTTAGTACCTGATCTGTTTAGATTGGGAAATCCCAGAGGATTTTTCTAGTCTCCGACTCCACCACTCTCTGCGGTTTGTGCTTATACCATGTCTTGCCTCTCTCTCTCTCTAATCCCCCACCACCCAAATTTTTGCAAGTTTCTAATGTAGCACCTTCGCTACCTGGTTGTGTCGCTACTTGTTATGGTTTTGGGCAAGCCTAGTGCATTTGTTCGTGACACGAGCAATGGTTTCATTCACTCTATTGCAGATGCAGCACAGCGGAGACACGTGCTCATTCTTATGAGTTCACTATGAGGATTCACCCTCCAATTCGTGGCCAAAGCTTGGTCCTGTGCTGCCAGTATAATGCTTTGGGTTCCTTTTATCAGCCAGTCACACCTATATTTTCCAGCAACTTCTTATGTGGTTACATCATCATTGTCATTTTCTTTCAATTTTGTTTCCATTTCTTGGCAAGTATCTTCCTGACAACTAGGTAGGCCATTAAAATAAAGACACCGGATTGTTCATTTACAAGGTCATGTGATAGAGAAAATGGAGAAGAAAGACAGAGAGAAAAAGGGGGAAAAAGGAAAAATGTATTATTATTATCATCCACACCCTCATCCTTCTCCTCTTCCCCCTCCTTCTCCTCCTCCTCCTCCTCATCATCATCATCACCATCATCATCATTATTATTATTATCATTATTATTATTATTATTATTATTATTATTATTATTATTATTATTATTATTATTATCGTGCCGAGTATTCATTCTTATATGAAAGTGCTTGGTTTTGAAAACATCATGAGACTCCTTTTCAAATTGGAAGAATTTTTTTATGTGTGTGCGTGTTCTGTTATGTGGAAGTGTTATAGTGAAAGATTTCAATTTTTGTCTAGTGAATTCAACTCCTTTGGGTGAAGCAAAGATTCTTTTTTTTTTTTTTGCTGTCTGATAATTTTGAAAGTATTTGTATCAATGGAGTCCACTGAAGGGTTGTTAGGGGAAGCGCTCACAAAAATGCTAAGAAAATATACCCCTTAAGAAATCTAAAAAAAAAACCAGAAGTACAGAAATAGCTATACAAATTGAACAACCAGAGAGCCATTTAGACAGGTACAATTAAAGAATCGCAGCATCAACTGTGATAAATTTGCTTTTCAAGTGTTACACAAGAAAAAAGAAGGAATCGTTGAACATTGGTACATTGCCGTGCAAAATGTGGGAGAGTCATGTTGCAAGAGGAAGTACGTCCTTGCCCGAGGAATTCATCAAGAAATGGGTTAAAAGTAATGCGCCACACCGATTCTTCTCGGAAAACGAAGGGGGTCTTTCATATGCTGTCAAAGGAACATTTCGTAAAAGCAGTGCTTGATGTATTGAAACGGTGGCTTTTCAAGACTTGAGAGTAGATGACAAAACAGGCGCCCACAAACACTGGTGCTGTCATAAATGAAAATCCTTAGCACTTGTGATCCCTTTGCATAGCTGAAGAAGCCATACCAGATGTTATATTATAAATATTTTCTCGCTCTTCCTATAGAAGAAGATTATTCAGCTACATTACTGTTATTAAAAAACCGCATAAAGCATGGAATTGAGAATCTAAGACCATGGGTGGCAGAGATTCTTGGTGCAGCTTTACAAGACACATCTCGTTTACGGCCACTTGAAAAAGAAAGTATGAGACGTACATAATTTGTATGGATGTTGAATATCTATTCGTCGTCATTATGAGCAAGTGTTCAACGCAGAAGTGACAGGCAGTAGCATGCGTTTGGTAGCCGTATGCTTGTATGTACTGGTTCTGATGATCTACTACTTGCCTTTCACAGAGTTGAAGAGCATCGCGGGGAGAGAAAATGAAAGCAATCAGACAGTAAATGCAGAATATAATATCAAGTTTTTTTACGAGTGTGTCAGTAAGATTGCATTCAAGGTTTCTATTCTTAACAGCAGAGGGAGCAAATATCACTAGCAGGTGCCGAGTGAAAGCACAGTGTCCAGGCCACCACTTATTTCAGCACCTAGAATTGCGAAAAAAAATCGCACTTTCGTCATTGCCCAGTGCAGATCCAGGCAGAGGCTATGAGAAGGAATACATTATGTCGTCTGCAGAGAATGGCTGTACAAGAGGGGATAAAAAGCAGTAGCAAGATCATAAAATTATAGAGACGAAAAAAGTGAGTCGATAACAAAGCCAAGTAAGATATACGGAGATGAAATCTCCACATCCAAGAATGGAATAAATTCATACATCTCCGAAAGCCATTGATGGAAAGATTGACAGAATTGAAAGAAGGAAAATAGAACGAAGTGTTGGTTGGATTGGAGAAGTGGGATCTTATGTGGGACAACATTTGGATTAAATACTGAAAGTAAACGGTGCCCCTGGCGGGGTTGTGGAGAGTTCCGATCTAGTATCACTGATACTGTCTTCTTGCTCGTGTGTGGACAAGTTCCAAGTATGTTTATTAATCACACACACACACACACACACATACACAATCACACACACACAATCACACACACACACACATATATATATATTGAGAGATCGATAGATGGATATTTCACTTGTTTATGTATATTTTATTGCAATTTTTAAAAATATTTTCCGTAATGTAAGGCGGTAAACTTGCAGAATCGTTGTTTTCACGCCGGGCAAAATGCTTAGCGATATTCATATTCCACCGGGGCTGACTTTGCCCTGCATTCCTTTCAGCGTCACTGAAACAAGTCCCAGATGAGCACGTGGGTGGGGTGCGGGGTCAATGTAGTAGATTTAACCACTGCCCGGAATTTGCTGGCCTTGTTCCAAAATGTCAAACCGCTATCTTCCATGATACGTTGTTTAATGATTTCGGTTTTCACTCCTCGTTGGTAATTTTGTGTAAGTGTATTTGCATCACCTTACGTCGTATAACTCCTTAGTGACTCGTTTTGTATGAATACATGAGTCCTTGTGGCAAATAAATGCAAAGAATTACTATTGTTATTATTAGTATTATTATTAACTTTGTTAGTACTATTTCATTTTGTTTCTTTCTTTCTTCTTCTTCTTCTTCTTCTTCTTCTTCTTCTCCTCCTCCTTCTTCTCCTTCTCCTCCTCCTCCTCCTCCTTCTTCTTCTTCTTCTCCTCCTCTTCCTCCTCCTCCTCCTCCTCCTCCTTCT
>NC_068993.1:51462446-51463250 GCF_001194135.2 Octopus bimaculoides
CTTCTTCTTCTTCTTCTTCTTCTTCTTCTTCTTCTTCTTCTTCTTCTTCTTCTTCTTCTTCTTCTTCTTCTTCTTATTATTATTATTATTATTATTATTATTATTATTATTATTATTATTATCCCAATTTTTATTATTATTATTATTATTATTATTATTATTATTATTATTATTATTATTATCAGTAGTAGTAGTAGCAGTAGTAGTAGTAGTGGTAGTAGTAGCATTTTTTCCTTCTTCTGATTATTATTATTATTATTATCATTATTATTATTATTCCTAGTATTATTAGTATTCTTATTATTATTATTTGCTTTTCTTGCATATTTTGGTTGTATTTTTTAACGTTTGCTTTATATACACTTTTGTTTGAAAGTTGTTTTTTTTTTACAGCGATGAGGTAGCAACAAAAGGACGAAAAACAAAAAGATAAAATAAAATAAGAAAATATTCAAATAACCAAAACAATAATAAATCTATAGAAACATAAAGTAAAGTAAGAAATGTGTGTTCAGCTTCAGGTATTTTCCCTTAAAGATGGTAATAATTCATGTAAGGTCAGTGATCTGAGGAGTTTCTTTAGATGCTTTATCATGTCTTGTGTTCCTCCCAACGTACAGAATGAAAAGCGAAGCAAGAAGTGGATAAAGAAGTACATATATGTATATATGTATTTGCGTGTATGTATAGATATGTGTGTATGTGTGTTTATGTGTGTGCGTGTGTATAGACACACATATTTACATATATGTATATATGTATTTGCGTGTATGTATAGATATGTGTGTATGTGTGTTTATGTGT
>NC_068993.1:51463983-51464939 GCF_001194135.2 Octopus bimaculoides
ATATATATATATAACAGGAAGAAGGAGAATGGAAAGGCGAAAAAGAATGTAGAAAGAAAGGACGAAAGAAAGAAAGAAAGAAAGAAAGAAAAAAAGACAGAAAGAAGGAAAGAATGTATAGCTGAGTGAAAGGAAAAAGAAAAACTGAGTGAGAGAAACTGAGAGAGGGAGAGAGCACGGGAGAGCTAGATGTTTTTTGAGGGCTTGCAATAGTGGTATGAGATATTACAATGTTGGGATGATGATGATGATGATGATGATGATGATGATGATGATGATGATGATGATGATGATGATGATGATGCTAAAATATTGGGATCCTGGAATAATGACAAAGATAAAGTATGTTTGTTTGTCAGGTTTTTTTTTCATTTGTGTGTTTGGTGTTTGGAGGTTTGTTTCGTTTTGTTTTGATTGGATTCGTTAATGTTGTTTTTTATATTTTTATTCTGGTGAGAAGAATAAGTTGTACTTCATTGTGGTTACCTCTGTCAACGCAATGGAACAAGTAGTAGTAGTAGTAGTAGTAGTAGTAGTAGTAGTAGTAGCAGCAGCAGTAGTAGTAGTAGTATTATTATTAGTAGTAGTAGTATTAATAAACAGTGGTGGTGATGATGGTGGCAGTGGTATTGTTAGTTGGCAGTTGTAGTAAAAGCAAGAACAACAATTCTATTGATGATGATGATGATGATGATGATGATGATGACGGCGACGACGACGACGATGATGATGATGATGATGATGGTAATGATGATGATGATGCAGAAGAGGAGGATATGTATGAAGAAGATGACCAAGACAATGAAGTAACAGAAGAAACAAAGACAGAAAGAAGGAAAGAAAGAAAGAAGTAAAGAAAGGGGAGAAAGAAAGGAAGAAAAAAGGAAGGAGGAAAGGAAGGAAGGAAGGAAGGAGGGAAGGAAGGAAGGAAGGAAGGAAGGAAGGAAGGAAGGAAG
>NC_068993.1:51465042-51472542 GCF_001194135.2 Octopus bimaculoides
GAGGGAGGAAGGAAGGAAGGCGGAAAATGGAAATAAAGACGACTGAAGACGCAAAATAGATTTGCAACAAAAACAAAACAAGAAGAGAAAAAAATAAATTTTCTGCTTGCTTCGGCAAATAAATAAATAAAAATAAATTTAAAAAAATAAAAAAGAAAGTAAAAACTGTGCTGAACCTTACGTCACTGAAGTAGCGAAGCTCTCTTGCCATCTTCTAGTTGGTTAAGCTCTTCGCGAATCAGAACAGCGTAAAATGATACAGCTCTTGCTGTGAGACCGCTCGTTGGATGACGTTATATGCATTCGAAAAGAAATGGTACCCATGAATTATGTTGCATACTCACTTCATGTGTTCGGAGGAACATGGAGGAAGAGAAGCAGAGCTGATGGTGGTGGTGCTGTTATTGGTTGTAGTAGTGGTGGTGGTGGTAGTGGTGGTAGTTGATCGGTGACGAGTTGGTTTGGGTTGTGAGATGATGTGAGAGGGAGCTTGTTTTGGGATCTTAAATTTGAAAAAAGTCACTGACTGGAAGTAATGGTGAAAAATTGGTTTCATTCAGAAGTGCGTGATGGTTGTCTTTTTAGATTCCCACTGTGCGAACTAGTTCTTTCTCTTCTTTTCTTTTATTCGTTCATTTATTGTGTTTTTGTTTTTCCTTTTGTTTGTTTCTTTCTTTGCATTTAAATTTTTGTTATTACATTACATGTGGTAAAACAACAAACAATATGATAAATATAATGAAGAAATGCTAAACGAGAAGTTATAAAAATAACACCAGGGCATCAATAATGATAATAACAATATCAACAATAACAATAGTATAATGGGTTCGTTTTAGAATAAAAATGGCCACCGTCAGGATGGTAATATTTTAACGGCAAATATAAAACTCCCAAGAAAACCAAAATAGTATTGCTAAAGTGATCTTAATAATAATAATAATAATGGCAACAACAACAACAACAACATTAATAATAATAATAATAATTGTGGTGGTGGTGGTGGATGTTGGTGGTTGGTGGTGGTTGGTGATTTTATGTCAAGTATAAAATAAACTATAGTAGTATGCTCCATTTCAACACCAGACCGATCCTGACTTCTCACCACCCAAAAGTGGCACAAACATGACAAATAGACATTGTTACATTCAACCCAAGGTAAATAGGGGAATAGGTACTTCGAATCTGATTCGTAAAAATGCCGGACTAAAAAATGCAAGTGCGAAGCACGACATCACCAGAATCAAATAAACCGGTACTAGAGAACAATGGCGACAATTTAAGTAAAGGCCTGGGCTTTTCTTTCTAAGTCTAGCAATTGAAATATAAATATCATAAATGGAGCCGAAGTAGAATACGTTTTTGTCTGACATGCATATTTTACAACGATACTAGGCGGCGTGCTGGCAGAATCGTTAGCATGCCGGGCAAAAGGCTTAGCGGCATTTCTTCCGTCTTTACGTTCTGAGTTCAAATTCCATCGTGGTCGACTTTGCCCTTTCATCTTTTCGGGGTCCATGAAATAAGTACCAGTTGCGCACTGGTGTCGATAAATTATAGTCAAGTATGTTAAAATGTGTGCAGGCGCGTTGCTTAGTGGTTAGGGTGTTAGCATCATGATCGTAAGATTGTGGTTTCGATTCCTGGACTGGGCGACACGTTGTATTCTTGAGCAAAACACTTCATTTCACGTTGCTCCAGTCCACTCAGCTGGCAAAAATGACTAACGCTGTGATGGACTGGCGTGCAGCCCAGCTGGGGAACACATACGCCATTGAAACCGGAAAACCGGGCCCATGAGCCTGGCTAGGCTTTAAAAGGGCGCATTTATTTTATTTTTTTTATTTATATTAAAATGTAATGAGTAAAGAGCAAACCATTATGCAGTTATAATTAAAAGAAGAAATTATGTAGTTAAATGTATCTCCACCAGAAGAATAATATACCATAGGATACCCTCTTGTTAGTCTTTTTTATGTTGGCGCTAAGCATTTTAAACAGAACTGGAACAGGATACAAACCTTAAAATCAACTGTCTTTTGTGTATTGAAAATCTTAATTTGCACGCTGTAGATAGGAAACAACTAGAAACACTACTGCAGGCAGTACACCAAAAATTGATATAAGAACTAATTATAAAATGTTGTGAATATAGCTCAAAGAAAAGGAAATTACTTATCAAGGTTAGATAAGAAATAGTTTAAATGAATTAGATGAAACACTGACACGCAAATCCTTTAGAATTAATGAATTAGGTGGAATAGAAAAGCATAAAATTGAAACACAAGTTTAGGACAGTAAGTATAGGCTCCGTAAGGTATCGAGTTGAAGAAGTAATTACTCTATATACGTAAAGTATTAAAGAAATTGATATAATCCAAAACCCTAAAAACCAAATAGCGTTTAAAGCGTGGAACAACTACACACACACAAAAACACATATACACACACATATACACATGCACGCGCTCACACATACATTCATACAAGCACATACATAAAATACACAGACACACACTCACACACACACAGACACACACACACAGACACACACACACACAGACACACACACACATATAAACTAAAAGTCCACTTCTGTTGATTAAGGCTCCTTACGGTTCCAAGCAAATGCATTCTCCATACACTCTCTTCCGTACATCACGTGAGTTTGAGGGGTGGTGAATCTAAAATCATTTGTGAGGAAGCGTTTGGTTACAATGGATGAACAAAGCCAAGTGAATATTTGACATCTTAAACGAATTAAACTCTCGCACCCTTTTTACTAATGTCTTAATTCCTGGAGTTTTATCATATTTCCTTGTCACAATTTAGTTTGCATCATCCCCGTGCATGTTATTCATGTTGTCAATCATTATATTTTTGACCAAACGAGTTGTGCAAAACCACTTTCCATCGGAGTGATGGATTCTTCCTCAGGTGTGATGGGGGTCTGCTCCATAATAGATAGACACCTTCTCACGACAGAGTGATTCCTGGTCATGACAGATGGGTGCTCTTTTATAAGAAATAAATTCTTATTCACTAGAGATAGTACCGTATTCAGAGAGGTGTACTCTTGCTCACAGTTTTTTCATTGTTTTATTAACTTTTTCTGCAACAGCATTTGCCTAACCACTTGGGCCGATCACCAATATTTTTATGTGGACGATGTAGGACAATCATGGAAGATTTTTGTTATTTCCTCTCAAGCTGTTGATGCAGTTTTCCTATTATTTCTTGTCATCCGTCGTAGCTATAAGTGCGAGTTGCTGGTCTCATGGTTAGATAATGGCCATAAGGACATGGCACATTTTTCAACGGCCCAAGAATTGCAGCTTGCACCTCCTTAAACCGTCGTACGACCCTAAGTTTAGTAACATACGCGGTTTGTTATTACTGTAGTTTTCTATTTTTAGACCTTCCGGGAAGGAATTTTTTAAATACCTTTTGCTGGGTATTCTAACTTAGATATTCGGGCTTCCTGTTAACACCCTCTACAACGCACAAGCCAAGGATTGTTTTATGTTTCCTGGAGAGGCCATGAGGACGCATAAACCCATAGTGGCCACACCATACGACATATCACCGAAGGTTACATTCAGCACCAGTGCCAATATTTTGTTATGAAATTTACTGCTAGTCTGAGAAGTGAACAACACTGGCATTGATATCATGGTCGTTTATATTTAAAATTTCTCAAATATTCTGGTGTTATTCTATACACAAGTATATTTCATACAATATGGCCTTATGAATTTCCTCCGTCTTCGTCTTCTTTTTGTTTTTTTTGAAGATGTCCTACAGGCATACGTTACATGCTGCCTTTCTTGGCAATGAATTATCTAAGCGTTTGGATCTCCAAACGTTTCTCGAATGGTACACGTTGCTGGAGCCCTGCCAAGACATAGATACGTTATCCTGTTGCTCACGTACACTTGAGTAATATACCGTGGGCAGTTTACCAACAGTCTTACCAACACTGTTCTAATGTTTTGCTCCTTTCAACAAAATGTTTAACATCGAGGATGTTTCTTGTTTTAAAGTACAAACCAAGAAATGTGATTTCGTTAGTATTCCTAATTCTTTCAGTTGGCATAATACTTTCAGTCGTTTTGCTTTCGTTATTGTTGTTTTTGTTTTCACAGGTGGCGTTTTTGATGCTATAGTGTGAAGGAACTTTGTGTTTATGATGCTATAGTGTGAAGGCACGTGTCTTAGTGGTTACGGCATTCGGCTCACGCTCCTATGGTCGTGAGTTTCAGTCCTGGTGGCGCATTGTGTTCTTGAGCAAGACACTGTATTTCCTCTTACACCAATCCACTCAGCTGGCGAAAACGAGTACTATCTCTAAGTGAAACGGTCAGCATGGTCACATTCTATGTCACGCTGAATTTCTCTAAGAACTACGTTAAAAATACACTCGTGGCCAAAAGTTTGAAACATAAGTCTGAAAATTAGACAAGATTCTGCTTAGTAAAAATAAGCAATTTGGTCTCGAACTATATTTTTGATTTTGCCTATTTTTTTTCTTGTAGATATTGAGCCATTAGATCAGTTATCAAGTATATCTCTCCGTTGTATATATTTGAATCGAATTGTATCTGGGCATAACAATTTCAATTTTCTTGTAAATGTTCCAAACTTTCGGGCACGACTATACATGTGTCTGTGGAGTGTTAAGTCACTTTCACGTTACTTTCAAGAGCAGGCTGTTCCATTAATCAACTGACACCCTCGTCAACTTAACTCATCGAGTGCCAATTATTTAAATATGTGTGTACGTTTTCTTTTTTTTTATGAATGTCATTCTTTGTTGGGTTTTTTTGTGTTTATTTTTAATGTTTAAGAGATTTGCTGTTTGGGAACCAATTTTCAATGTTTGAAGTAATTTCTTCTGAGGGCGGTTTCCGTATTACAGGAAGCTATTATTGACTTGGAGTTATGAAGGAAAAACTGGAATTATGTAAGAACAAAATTAAAAAAAAATCACTTTGTCATGTTACCCCGATACAAGTAGACTTACAAAATCTTCACTAACATCCTTGCTTTAAATAAAATCCAAAAGGAAATTTCGTTTCTTCAAGAACATTTGAAAAACATTAAGAAATCTTGGAGAAAATTTTCAGCATGTTTGAATGAGTCAGAAGCAAGCAGCAGCAGCAGAAATAACAGCAGCGACGGCAGCAGCAGCAGCAGCAGCAGTAGCAGCAGCAGTAGTAGCAGTAGCAACGGTAGCAGCAGCAACAACAACAACAATGGCAAGAACAACTACAATAAACAACAAAAGTAGCAACCAGAACAACAACAACAACAACAATAGTAATGATAGCCATATTAATAATAATGATAGTAATAATAATTTGAAAATATTTTCAAAGGAGCTCGAAAGTTTAAAATTAAATGAGAAATGGAAAAAAATAAAAAATAAAAACAGAAGTAATATATGAATGAAAATTCTTCAGTTGATGTCATTTGAATTTTAAATAAATAAACAGAAAAATCTTTCTGACAGAAAATTAATACATCCATTTATTTAATAATCTCTCGGGTGCCAACATGTTAAAACAAAATCGCATCAGGGAAGAGAGACAAAAAAAGAACCGTTCATGAAATGCAACTAATTATCTGTCGTCTATTTTTAAAATTTGCAGTTTTAAAACGAGGGAATGATAGTAAAAGGAAAGCAGCGACAGGTAAAAACCTTAAAACAACTATTGTATTTTAGCAGTCAGATTCTACATAACAACCAACATGTAATAACATCCTTGGTGATAGTTAATTCTGCGATACATTAATCCGTAGAATATTCTGGGCTGGGTGGATTTCATTCTAGCGTTTGTTGTCTGTTATCTCCACGATCATATAAACCTTTATTGATGAAATCCATAATAAAAGACGTTCTGGTTATAACCAGTTCATCGGGTCATTCACCTCCTTCTCGCCTCCCCCTCCTCCTCCTCCTCGTAATCATCAGCAGCATCGCTGTCGTCGTCGTCGTCGTCGTCGTCATTATCATCATCATCATCACCATTATTATTTACGTGGCAATCTGGCAGAATCGATAGCACGCCGGACAAAATTCTTAACACCCGCCCTATTCACTAGATTTAGCACCTTCAGACTTCCATCTCTTACCCAAAATGAAAAATGCAGCTCGAATGTCGCCGTTTTAACACCGTTGTCAAGATCCAGAGCGAATCGCAGAACGTCCTCGATTTGCTTACGGAAAACGACTTCAGGGCCGGATTCCAAAAGCAACGGAACCCTGGGACCGGTGTATTGTATTTCGAAGGAGATGATGTTAAAACTTAGGTAAATAAGTCAATTTTTATTAAACGTGACTAATTCGGGAACCTTCTGAAATGACCACGTAGACACATATTTGTTGTATATGTGTTTGCATATGTATGCTTATTTCTGGATGCGCCCATACACACTTTCACACACACAAAGTGATGCTAAACCAGACAACGAATAAAGTCTATCACATTAGCCAGCCTCTACCTATCCTGTACACTATTAAATGATAATCGATCGGTATTATGTATAACACATAAAGGTGGTTAACATTTTCAATAATAAAATTTACACAATAAAGGGGAGATAATCAGTAGAGACTTTCATATCTTAAAAAACAGTGCAATAAAATTTCGTCATTGGAAAACAAACACAAAAAGAATTTTATCTATCACCAACTGGTGTTAAATAACATAATATATCATATTATTGTATGTGATTAGTTTATTATGTTATACGATATAGTGAAATGACTCTAATGATTGCACAATACCTCCGACTTTTGAGGGGATCGCGCCAATGGATTATATCGAACCTAGGATCAAAAAAGGGTGGAAGTCAAATATGGCCTCGGCGAGATTTTAACTCAGGACATAAAGATTCGAAATGGGTGTCGCTAATTTTTTTTGCCCGACGACCTACGGATTCTAGCAGTTTGCCTTATGACGTGAAAATAATATTTCATATATATATATACTCACATGCATATATACAAACAGACAGACAGACAGACAGGTAGAGACAGATACTGGCACACACACACACGCACACACGCACACAAACACACAAACACACACACGCACACACACACAGATATATGCTCATCAAGATACAACTGGATTAGAAAAGAATTCTCCTTTTTAGTCAGGAAGTTGAGGCAATATCCATAACTCCTTATAGGAAGAGACTGAGATTTGTGGAATTAAGATGGAGGTAAGGTATCGTTAGAACAGAACCTCCAGGTTCTTGCAACTGCAAAAGGCACCCCTTAATTCACATCTATAGAAAAACGAAGAACACATTAGATCATGAAGTTCAAGCCTCCTCTAACGATAAATGGCCACGGCTGGACTGAAAGCTTACTGCAGCAACCTATCGGTCCTTAAACAGAGAGCGCGGTCTGAAGAGGTTTGACCCGATACCTGTCCAGAACATTTTCATGGAGTTCTTTGTAAAGATCCGTATTTATTTTCAGATTATTTT
>NC_068993.1:51474351-51475502 GCF_001194135.2 Octopus bimaculoides
TTATATATATATATATATATATAATACAAAATGGGACAAGAACGCAAAACATCCAGACAGTTAGGTGATACAAAAATGGGACAAGAAAACATCCCGATAGACGATACAAAGAAAACAAGGACGGGTCATTCGGAGTTTTCTTTCTTCAGTACAAAGTGCTTCTTTCAGTTTCCGTCTACAAAATCCACTCACAAGCCTTTGGTAGGCTCGAAACTATAGTAGAAGACATTTGCCCGAGGTGCCACGCGGTAGGACTGAACCCCGAACCATGTGGTTGAGAAGTAAGCTTCGTACGACAGAGTCACGCGGCAGCTTAAGTATGAATACAAATATTCATTTTAGAGTAATTCACACCAAATATGTTCACCCTGGCCAATAAACCCACATTTTGGAACCACTTATGATGTGGAAAAAATAATAAAGGTAAAATAAACACGTAATCAAGCGCTCTTTAGACCCACAAATACGGAATATCGTTGTCCAGATAAAAGTCGGGTTACATCTTAGGTTTTTATATAGCACAAAGTACATTTTTATATCGATTTCATATGAATAATACATTCTCCCAAATTCGGCATCACACACCACCTATATAGCTACATTAGACTTTTAATGGAACACTTAATGCATAGAAACAATGACCGTAAAACACACATACACACACATATATACAAATATCACATGTAAATGGGGACACACACACACACACACTCAGGCAATGACATGTACAGGGGTTACTAACGCAACTTGCGTCTGCGCACATAGTAACTGTCGTTCGCTTTTCTTGTAATTATGGCTAGCAATGTACCAAAACGTTTATTGCATTGCATCATACACACACACTGGAAAAGTAGATATAAGATTGCCAAGATTTTGTCTCTCATCAAAGATCAGTGGCTATCGAACGCCGACGAAGGGAAATAACCCTGAAACCCGGGTCCGTTCGTGCTACAGGTCATGATGGGAGGGATAACTTCCCTTGGCAAACAGGACACAATAGTGTGTCGATAAGCCAGCTGGAGGAGATGTCCTCCTGGGGCTAAAAGCAACAGTAACATCCACCCCTAGGGGTCAGCCACACTTAAGTGGCAATATACTACACTTTATCGTGCAGTTACTGTTAATACTTCATTTAGAGAATTAACATTGCT
>NC_068993.1:51475945-51477706 GCF_001194135.2 Octopus bimaculoides
TATATATATATATATATATATATATATATATAGCCATAGTTATATCGATACATAGATAGATAGATAGATAGATAGATAGATAGATAGATAGATAGATAGATAGATGGACAGATACATGCATACACATAGACACATATCGATAGGTAGCCAAGCAGGTGTTAAAACATACAAATCTAAAATTATTGAAAATTTACCTTTACATAGTCACCGGCATTTCATAATAACGAGTTACTATTACATTAAAATGCAATTAGACACATATAAATGCAGCCACAGTTGCCAGACATCCACACACTTATCTCTACATCTGAACGAACTGATGTGCAAGAGACATGTAAACAGAAAGATATGTGCTCAACTACATTTGCATATATGTATATATATATATATATATATATATATATATATATATATATATGTGTGTGTGTGTGTGTGTGTGTATGTATGTATATATATATATTATTTACATACAGATATATAGATAGATAGATAGGTAGGTAGGTAGATAGATAGATAGATAGATAGATAGATAGATAGATAGATAGATAATATTCGTATGACTATAACCAATATAAGAGTAGAGTCACAGCCATACATATGTATATATTTATGTCTCATAAATGAAGCATACACTTTTTATATTTATATATATTTCATACTTTTTCTTTTTACCAAACGCTAAATTCACAATTTTATATATCCAAGCTTCATCTTACGCATGCGTTGTTTTAATTTCTGCTATATTAGTAAGCTAATCCCAGATTGCTCACCAGAATTTACATTCTGCCACATATTCACGCCAGAACGTTCGTATATTACATTGCAGAAGCCGTTCTAGCAACATTTAACGCATCGTTAATTAAGTTTGTCTCTGGTCTAAGAGTATTCTTCCTAGTTCCAGTCATAAACCTACTTTTATAACACACTTCATGTAATTTCTGAATTCGAAATTAATTTTAGTGATGGCGGCGATAGATGTAAACGAAAAGAAAACGATAACGCACCACACATGTTAGAAACACTCATCATCAGCTCCCTGTTAAATATGTCCATGGTTTCGCTACCAAAGTTTCGCTACTACATCCCATGAAATTTATAACGCAACCATATTTTTCGTAACTAGTATCTTACCTCTGTTTTCTATGCATATTTGACAGAAGTCTTGATGAGAATATTCTACTAGTCCAAATATTAAACTGTTATACATGCACACTCACATATGGTTGCGAATAATTTTTCAAATTCAATGAATAAAGTAACACTGACGGACAGATCTTCGCAACCTAATTATTAATTTACGCTGGCACCAATAATTACTGGTGTACTTGTTTATTGTAATATACATAACTTATATATTCATCATGAATCTCTGTGTTTTACTGGTCAAAACAAGTGGACAACTAACATGAAATTTTCCTATTCAGCATTTAATAGCTACTGAAAGTATAGATAAAGTGCTTCTAAAATTCAACATACAAATCGTCACCGCTGCTGCTATGGAAATTCCAGCCCTAGACTCGTGTTTCTTTGTCGGAAACCAGTCATGTTGTATAGGAAAAAGTCAAGGTATTCAAAATAAAAACAGTAGACATACACATAAATGTACAAACCTTCACGCGCGCAAAATCTCTTGCAAGTACTAAATCACGTATACATACACACATAAACGCACTCGCATGCAATATTGTGAGCCATCAGTCTCTCAGGGTCACAAATATAACAAATATGTGAATGACCCCTTAGTTATATTTATATATATAT
>NC_068993.1:51480194-51481094 GCF_001194135.2 Octopus bimaculoides
ATATATATATATACACACATAGGTATATATATATATACACACATATGCATATAGACATATATACATATACATTCACTTCCATACTTCTATAAAAGCACAACAGACCTGGTATAATGATTTGAGATAGAGAAGAGAAACTGTGTATAGTTGTGGAAATTAGCTGCCCTGCAGATCTTAACATAAAACTGAAGATCAGTGAGAAAAAGAATACCTACGCTGAACTATCGAGAAATCTACAGTTACTTTATCCAGATAACAAGTTCAGGTATATATCTGTAAATATTGGGGCACTGGGATATGTAATACACTGCCTAAATACCAATCTGGAGAAATTAGGTTTCTCAAAACCAGAAAGGAGAAATACGAGCTTGCCCCTTATAGGACGTTACACTTGGTTGGCAACTACATGTTACGATTCCGTGTTGCTACTATTTATATCTCACTCAGAGATTTAATACAGCTTATTTCTCCTTTTTCGAGATCAGCGACGGTACATCGCTGGAAAAAGCAGATAGTATTTTGTGAATGGGGTGAATTTTCATCACTATCTTGCGATTAACATACGCTGAGGACGGGTAACCACCCAGAAACTCGAGTCCGTGTGTATCACGTAAGGCTAGGGGTGGGAGCGATGACCTCCCCTCGCAAATATTAATCGAATACAGAATGTGTGTCGTTAGTCAGGTGGAAGAGATGTCTTCCTAGGAGAAGGTGGTGGTGGCGGTGGTGGTGGTAGCAGTGGTAGTGGTGATGACGGCATTGCTGTCTTGATGTTGTTCTTATTGTTAGGGTTATTCTCTCCCTTGTTTTCTTATATTCATTTTCGGATATGCCGAATTAAAGATTTTCTTGCTATTTTTGCAGAGACATTTATTGTGCTAAATATTCTTTTTTATTTTT
>NC_068993.1:51481787-51482450 GCF_001194135.2 Octopus bimaculoides
TGTTGCTACTACTACTACTACTACTACTACTACTACTACTACTACTACTGCTGCTGTTGCTGCTGCTGCTGCTGCTACTACTACTACTACTACTACTACTGCTGCTGTTGCTGCTGCTGCTGCTGCTACTACTACTACTACTACTACTAGCAATACTTGTACTAGTAGTGATAAATTAAATAAACCACAATAATAATTACAATGACAATATTGTGATAACGGTGGTGATGATGATGATGATGATGATGATGATGATGACAACAATGACGACGATGATGATGATGATGATCATCATCATCATCATGATAATCATGATGATCGTGAACATGATCATGATAAACCTGTTCACGATGATCAGGATAATAATAATAATGATGATGATTAAAAAAATATAATAATAATAATAATAATAATAATAATAATAATACCGCAAAAATATACAGACATACCAGAGGAACAGCCGAAAAAAAATGATAATGTTTTAGCACTTAATTAATCATTTAGCCGTGTATCAGTCAGCCACCTACAGGCGATTTCATAAACATCTTTGTTTTCCAATTTTAATTTTAGTTTTCTCCACCCTAACCTTTCTTTCTCTCTCATTCTCTCTCTCTCCCTCTCTCTCTCTCTCTCTCTCTCTCTCTCTCTCTCTCTCTCTCTCTC
>NC_068993.1:51484136-51485660 GCF_001194135.2 Octopus bimaculoides
AGAAGAAGAATCAAGAGGCGGGAAGGAGAATAGAGGAGAGAGAAGCGGGACGAAGAAGGATATCAATGGGGAGAAGGAGGTGGAGAAGAAGAAGAAGAAGAAGAAGGAGAAGGAGAAGAAGAAGAAGAAGAAGAAGAAGGGGAAGAAGAAGAAGAAGAAGAAGAAGAAGAAGAAGAAGAAGATGAAGAAGAAGAAGAAGGAGAAGTAGTAGAAGAAGAAGAAGAAGGGGAAGAAGAAGAAGAAGAAGAAGAAGAAGAAGAAGAAGAAGAAGAAGAAGAAGAAGAAGAAATGAAAGAAGTAGAAGAAGAAGAAAATGATCACGGTAAAGAAAGATGACGATGTAGAAGGAGGTGATGATGACGAGAACGAAAGAAAATGAAGGAATTACAGAAAGAACTAGAAGGAGAACGAAAAGTGGTGAAGAAAACAAAAATAACAACAATAATAGGAAGAACAAATGCACAAAAGAGCACAACAGCAACAACAATAACAACAGCAACAACAGCAACGCCAGTAATAAAACACGTAGGAAACTCAAAGCGGGAATAGAGAGAGCAATAAAAGCAGAGGTCTTCCCAGCAACCCACAGCGCCACCAAACGGTACCTTGAGCAATAACAGCCACAGCAAAATAAATAACGTATACAGCAACAACATCATGAGTACCATCGACGACAACAACAACAACAACAAATACTACTACTACTACTACTACCACTACTACTACTACTATATAAACAACATTACAACAAATATAACAAGAAGTCGAGTTATGAAGAATCGACCAGATGAAAGGAAAGGAATGGTTGAGGAATTTAAGAAAATCTGCCTCTTTGGTTTTGGTTTTTGGTTAAATTGCAGAAACTGACTTTCATCAAATCAGTTGATGGAGTTCTTCGGTTTGTTGTTTCTACAGGATTATTTACCATTTTTCTGCTTCTCTTTTGATGGATTTTGTCAGAGAAAATATCAAGAAAAATAGAGAAGCATAAAATAAACTTTAAATGTGTATACTAATGTATACATACATACATACATACATACATACATACATACATACATACATACAGACAAATATATATATATATACATATATATATATATTTGTATATATACATGTATTATGTGTATATATATATATATGTATGAATATATATATCATTGTATATATAGATATACATACATGTATATATTTACATATGTATATATATATATGCATATAAATGTATATATGTATATACATATATATATATATATGAATATACATGTGTATATATATATATGTATATGTGTATGTATATACATGTATATATGTATATACGTATATATGTGTATATATATATGCATGTGTGTATGTATACGTGTATGTATTCGTGGATGTATACGTGTATGTATGCGTGTATATACGTGTGAGTGTGTGTATGTGTGTATATGTATAAATAGATTGCATGTACGAATGTATGTACGTGCATATATTTATAAGTATGTACATATGGTATATATATATATATATATATATATATAT
>NC_068993.1:51486106-51487411 GCF_001194135.2 Octopus bimaculoides
GTGTGTGTGTGTGTGTGTGTGTCTCTCTCTTTCTGTGTGTGTGTGTGTGTGTGTGTGTGTGTGTGTGTGTGCTTTATATAAATAATTCTCTTTTACTCATTCACTTGGTTCAGTCATGCTGGAGCACTGCGATTAGTCCAACAAACTGACCCTATTTCTTATTCTTTGCAAGCCTTGTTCTTATGATTACCGGTCTCTTTTGCCATACTACTAAGTTACGGGAACGTACGCACACTAGCGTCGGTTGTCAAAGTGATGGTGGGGGTACAAACATACACACACACACACATACACAAATACACACACACACACACACACACACAAACACACATGCATAACCATACACGCACACACAAACACACACACATGTATATATACAGGGTGTCCACAAGGTCTGGGTACATGGAGTAAATAAAATCATAACATAAACAATTAAATATAAGAAATAATAATTTCTTAAAGTATGTGCTATATACATACATACATATATGTATATATATATATATATATATATATATATATATATGACGGGCTTCTTTCAGTTTCCATCTACCAAGTCCACACACGAGGTTTTGGTCGGGCCGAGGCTATAGTAGAAGTCATTTGTCCAAAAGCTGAGAGATTTTCTTTGTAGTAGCTGTTTTCAATAAGTTTCTGTATCAGAGATAACATCACGATGACACGAATCGGTAGCAAGCCTATCGTTTCGTGTCCTCATAATCGTTCTTTCATGTAACTCTTTATCGTTTAACTAGATCAGCTTAAATATTACTGTCATCTACATTGTGACTAATCTGTATTCTCCACTCATTTCTATATTTCAACGATATTGTGATAGATTACAAACAGTACGGCATTTAGTCTGACGCTTTAGCGATTTACCGAACTGTCTATTTAAAGAGACAGTTCGGCAGATGGCCTTCTCATAATAACGATGATGATGATGATGATGATGATGATGATGATGATGATGATGATGATGATGATGATGACGACGACGACGATGATAGCCGTTATTATAATAGCTGCGAAAATAACACCAATAATAGTGTTCTAAATAAAAATACACGAAATGTCAACAAATGTCCTTCCTCTCTCTCACTGACTGTCTGTCTGTATCTCTCTATATATACATGCATATATATATATATACATATATACATACATATATAAATATTATATATACATATATACATGCATATATATATATATATATATATATATAGGATATATTATAAATAAAAAATAAATAAATAAATGAATATATATATATATATATATATATATATATATATATATATATAT
>NC_068993.1:51488118-51488846 GCF_001194135.2 Octopus bimaculoides
TATATATATATATATATATATATATATATATTTCACTTGAAATTCTATAAGATTTCAAAGGCAAATAAGCATCAACTGTTAGCAAGCCAAGCTACTCCAGACTAATGAAGAGCAATGACTCTGAAACTAGTCTCTGGATACTGGGTTAAGGTGCTTATCTCCTCTGTTTAAAAAAATTAAGGACACAGAACGCTTGTATCACATAGCCAACTGGAAACGGGGTTTCCTATGGCTATATAGCAGTAGCATTTGTCCATTTCCTAGGACTGCCACATTAAGTTGACAACAAACCATCAAAATATTAATCATTGACGTCATTTCGTTTTCAAGTCGATGACATTACCACTCCTACCCACTTTAGCATGGCTGCAGTCCAATCACTGAAACAAGACATGGAAAGTAAACGACAGATGCATGTGATTAACTTTCAAGCTAAACAATACAGCAACCCGAGAACTGTCCTGAAATTGAAATAATGTAACGTGGGTGTATCTTATATGACTATGAGATGATATATATCGAATGTCATATACTTACTTCTGTTCGTTCGAAGTGGCTGTCAAATTATTCCTTCTAGAAATTGATAAATATGTACTCTGCTAAAAAGTATTGAGTGTTGTCTTTCAGCTTTATGTTAAATTATTTTTTATATTTTTTTAAATATGATTTCAAATAAAAGCAAACAACATATGTGTAGAGATAGGTAGGTAGATAAACAGTTAGATAGA
>NC_068993.1:51489177-51494400 GCF_001194135.2 Octopus bimaculoides
GAGACACAAATGAAAAAATACTTATTTAATGGTGGACGTGATGCTTTTTTCGTTTCTTGTTATATTTTTCTTTCTTTTCTTTTCTCTCTCTTTCTTTTTTTTCTGAAGATGGAACACAAGTGATATTGGATGCATATCTGACTAAAATGAAATGAGAGAGAGAGAGAGAGAGAGAGAGAGAGAGAGAGAGAGGGAGGGAGAGAGAGGGAGAGAGATAGATAGATAGAGAGAGAGAGACGTATGTCATATGACAAGTTTCAAATGCACTCAACTACTATAGGGTCATGCAAAAAGAGAAGAAAGAGAGAAAAATCGAAGCAGTTTTTACAGTGTTTTAAAAACAATAAAAACATTTAATCTTTTTTATGCATATGCTGATGAACGTCAATAAACTCGTAAAACATAAAACAGAGTCCAATTTATTCAGGCCCCCTCTTTATGTATATTGATTTTTGATTTTTCATGTTTTTGTTGGTTTATTTTTATTTTGTTTTGTATCTTTTGTCGGTATGTAATTTCAAAAAAAATTAGAAGTCCAATATTTTTTTTCTAATTTCTGAGTGTAGACGCCGACTGGAAGTTCGAAACATGACTTGTTCTTTTGTTGCTCATTACGCGTGATAATTGGAGGCTTCAATGCATGCATATTATCTTGCAAATGTATGCAAACATTAGTGTCAATGGAATGAGCAGAAATGTTAGCGCGTCGCACAAATTGCTTAGCGGCATTTCTTTACGTCACGAGTTGTAATCCCGCCCAAATCAACTGTGCTTTTCATCTTTTTGGGGTCAATAAAATAAAGTTCTTAGGGCGGCGAGCTGTCAGAAACGTTAATACGCCGGGCGAAATGCTTAGCAGTATTTCGTCTGCAGTTACGTTCAGAGTTCAAATTCCGCCGAGGTCGACTTTGCCTTTCATCCTTTCGGGGTCGATAAATTAAGTGCCAGTTACGCACTGGGGTCGATGTAATCGGCTTAATCCGCTTGTCTGACCTTGTTTCTCCCCTCTGTGTGTGGCCCCTTGTGGACATTAAATAAATAAGAATCGTTAGCACGCCGGGCGAAATGCTTAACGGTACGTCGTGTCTTTACGTTCTGTGTTCAAATTCCGCCGAGGTCGACTTTGCCTTTCATCCTTTCGTGGTCGACAAATTAAGTACCAGTTGCGTACTGGGGTCGATCTAAACGACTGGCCCCTCCCCAAAACTTTCGGGCCTTGTGCCTAAAGTAGAAAATGATACTAACACCTGTCTGTTTGCCTAAGTAGCAGTCGCAAGTCAACCAAAGACCAGAATTTCGCTGCTTTTATTTGCGATGATGTAATGCTAAGTTACGTCACCATTACGTACCATAGATATTTTAGTGACAGGCAAGAACAAAGACATTCTCAGGAATAATCTGAGTGTTATCGAGAATCAATTCTCCAACGGCAGATTTTCAGTACAAGAGCTAAGGACTATTTTCAAAAATACTATCCGCCACTGCTGCGTGGGTGACATTCATGATTCGAGATAAACTGTGTAAGCATTATAAGGCCATCAGCCGGACCTGATCGAAACGAAGGCAGGGTAGTGAAACTGTTCCACATGCATTCTCTATATAGATACGCATTACTGACTTATATAATTACGTCAAGTATCTGTTGGTTGCATGGAAAATGGACCGGCTTTCAGCCTTTTCACTTTGAAGATCTCAACACCATCATTCTTTGGTCAGCAGTGAGAGGAATTTGCTCTCTGTCTGATGTTCCCGAGAAAAAAGAAATAAAAATCGCTGGTGGTAGTCACCTTCTCCCTTCGGCCAACCTCTTAACGTCTTCTTCAACTTATCTGGAAGGATATGTCTGGGTGAAGAGAGAGAAGTACTGTGAGCCAACAAATTCTAATTGTGTAGGATAGTTGTACAGTCTGCTTGCGTAATCTTGTTCTACTTTGCTCTCCAGCTCTGCACCTCGTGGCAAATAAAATTAGTTCTATTTATAATTGATGTTGTAATTTGTCTTGATACTGCTGTTGACTGCATCACGTAAAGCTAATTTCTGTGACTGCTTTTGTTTGGTGGTTTCATACATTTGTTTGCTTTAACCTAAGTTACATTTGCTTATTCTTTTGTTGTTAACATGACAGTTAAGAAAGCGATTAATTGGGACAATGATTAAAGCGTCGGAAATATATCTTGTCGTATAAAATCATCTTAGTTACGGGTCTTCTCGGGCTGCCATCCTTCCACAGTCGATGAAACTGAATCTGAGTCAAGTCTTGGTTCGATCGTATTCAGCTCTAACTTTCCCTTTAAAACTGCGGCCTTATGATTATGTTAATCATTTTTATATTAAGCATCCTTTTTATAGTTGTATCCGTTCTCCATGAAATGGAATGCATTTTAGTAATTACAATTTCTCCCGGATTCATATCCGAAATTCATTTCAACATTGCTAGAGTTGTAACGGTGGGGAGATGGCTTCCAATACAGGCGGAGAAAACCTTGGCTCTCCTCAAATGCATAATGGAAGTGAGCATATTTTGAATGGCGCTAACATTTGACTAGTTATGACATTAAAGCCAGCACTAATAGCATTTTGTCTGATCTTCAACCAATTCTATATTTCCACCACCTTGAATGGAAGAGAAAGGAATTTGAAATGTAGATTTATTGGTGACTGATAATTAAATACATGACTGCTGTTATTTCTGAATATATGAACACATACAGAACGAGCTCAGCTTCATTTACACGTCATAGCTCTCAGCGGACCAAACATTATCAGTACGCTAGGACTCGCTATTTTATTCGGCCGATTACGAGATTTTTGCAACGTTCTCTCGTTCTGGAGTAAATGGCATGATTACGTTCCTGAAAATCGTAGATAAAGGTTTTGTGCGGAGAGGAGTAAAATCCCAGCAGTTCTCTTTGTAGATAACGTTATAATGTCTACTAGTTATACTCAATGTTAGGCTTGTATTAGTAGAGAAGAAGGAAGTTTGCAAATAACTCTTAAAGTTATTTAAGCAGTTCAATTGCACAACAATTTATAAAATCAAAATGGATGACAATGATGATGCTATTCACTTACAACACAGAAACACAGACAATAAAACCATCATCAGCTCCTCTCCCACACATTTCATTGCGTTCCTAAGTTAGTATTAGATCTCTTATTTAGGGCAATGAAAAGATCGCAATGCGCCCTTATTCTTCATGCGTTCTTATTTTTACCTTTCTAAGCAGCACATTGGTTCTTCCAAAGTTTGTATCTGGTTGCCGTGGTTTTAGTTTGATTTCTTTAGGCGATCTGGTTGCTGGCTGGTATTTTTAAGGAAATAGGTTAGTAGCCCTCGATCAAACTTTTTAATTTTACCTAGGGTGGGGTAATTTATCTCATTTAAATATTATTGACCTGTTGAGGCACCGTATTTCGTTAAGGAACCATAATATACTACAAAGTACGAGGGAGAGTAAAAAAATATACGTACTCTTGTTTTTCATTATACTCACACAGATAAACAAGTACGTCATTTTTCTATATAGCCTCCTTCCTTTTCGATGCACTTTGTCCTGCAGTACACAAACTTGCACATTCCCTTCAAGAAGAAAATTTTCGGTTGGTCATGCAGCCATTTATGCACCGCTTCCTTCAGTTTATTCGCCAGCAAAGCACTGTATCCTGCACTGTTGATCGTACACCCCTTTTCCAGAGAAATCCGATCACCGCTCGTTGTCCTTCTTCGGTGCACATTGCTAGTGCAGTGGCCACGCTTACGCTGTAAGCCGGAAATAAAAATGGCGCGATCAGGCTCAAACTATTATATGGCTAGGACTTTATCTGTTCGACCCCAGAAAGAAGACAGGTAAAGTTGACCTCAGAGAGATTGGAACTCAGAACGCAAAGAGCCAAAGCAAATAACACAAGGCATCTGACTGGCATTCAAACAATTCTGTCGATCGATTTTACTATGAATATTTAATAACTGATAACCCAGTTTCCTTCAACAAGTCAAAGTAACAGTGTCTCTGAACTTACAACACAAACAAAGATAGAGAGATACATATAAACGAATAAAGTACAATAAACATATCGAAGAAGGTAATATGATGGAATCTAAAACAGAAAAGTGCAGAAGAACTTGGAAGAAAAAAGGCTTAAGCACTCTAAAGAGACAAAACTCTGCAGAATGAGATATTTAACAGCTTGGAAGAGAAAATGCTATGGATGGTTAAGTTGTAAGTTATATTTCAGTAAATCTTGTTCCACGATTAATGTGAGGAAGAAATGGGAGAAGCAGGAATATGAAATAAATTGAAGCTGATTGGAATGATATCAAACCTGTTCGGGGTATGCAAGAAAAAGAGAGACGAGACAGTCCATAAATTGCTGTCTGGTTTTAAAATACTGGCTGGAAGAGAAAAAAAAATGTTAAAATTGATGCAATGATGATGGCCGAAATAGCTTGAACAAAATGTATTGATTTGAAAATAATTCTGTGTTGTAGAAAACCAGATGTAATAAAGAGACAACAGTGGAGCATAAAAGAATAAAATTATATTAGGATTTTGAATAATACTTGCGTAAAATCACAACTGATGGAAGACTAGATTTAATTTTTGAGAGAATATTGACCAAAAAGAGATGTTAATAGTTGATATAACTGTTTTATTGCAGACAAAAATATTCAATGACACTAACAACAAACACTGAGAAAGCAATAATTTTCTGACTTGAAAATAAGTGAAACGAAAAGAATTACAACGTGAACAGCATTTTATATTAGATTGCTCTGAAGCAAAGGAATCTAACCATGGTTTCTTCGCAAACCCTCCTATATCGGTGAGCTTGAACCAAGTGATATCAGTTTCATTATCGCTATTGTTTTTACCCTGGATTAGTCTTCATCATACAACCGTATAAGACGTTCCTTGTCTGGAAACATTTCACTATTTTGTTTTCTGAGAATGCATTCATTGTCCAATGTGCTCGTCGTTTTTTGTTTTTGTTTTTGGTAATGTTTAATTTACAGCAAGTTTGGGTGTTGTTTGCAGCAACTTGAATGACTGCACAGGAGGTTGTTTGCAGTCCGCTTGGTCATTGAAAATAGTTGCTTAAAATGGAGAAAGTCTTGAAGTTGAAAAATTCAATGAGCAAGGTCCTTAAACGAAGGGAAGCAAATAAAATCAAGTACGTGCGTGGTGCGTCCATGAGTGTATGAGTGCATGCGTGCGCGTGTG
>NC_068993.1:51494410-51494825 GCF_001194135.2 Octopus bimaculoides
GGGGGGGGTGATTTTATGTGCTTACCGAGCTGTCATATTTCAGAAATTTAGTGTCAACAAATAGTAAAGGAATTTTTCATAGCGTCACATTTTGGAATTCGCACTCGGCCTCTCCTGCTACTGCTGCTGCTGCTATACTACTGCTATACTACTGCTATACTACTGCTACAACTACTATTATTACTACTGCTGCTGCTGCTGCTGTCGGATGAATTATGTTAAACCATTGGTACAAAAGGTTAAATATATATATGCATATATAAATATATATATTCACATATGCTTAGTGTACATTGACAGACAGGCACACATATATATAGATGTATGTGTGTATGCAGGTACGCATGTATGTATGTATGTATCTATATATATTCATGTATATATATATATATATATATATATATAGAGAGAGAGA
>NC_068993.1:51494835-51497926 GCF_001194135.2 Octopus bimaculoides
TAGATAGATAGATAGATAGATAGATAGATAGATAGATAGATAGATAGATAGATAGATAGATATTCTTATATGCATGTAGAGAGATAGATAAATAGACAGTTTGCTGTACAAACATTTATATGTTGTAGACCGAGTGAAGGATTCTGTGCCAATTACTTTGTACAGTACGTCTTATTTAAACACAAATATATATATATTATAACACGAGTTTCAATGCACTGCGATCTTCAGGCGAAATTTATCAATCATCCTATCTACAGTGGGCTACAAGTATATAAATACATACATATATATATATATATATATATATATATATATATACCTACACACATACATTCACACACACATACTTACATACATACTTACATACATACATACATACATACATATGGATATATATATATATACATATAAGAGAGAGAGAGCGGGATGGAGGGAGAGACCGACAGAGACACAGAGAGAGATAGGAGGAGGAGGGCGAAAGATTAGATAGTTAGATAAATAGATAGTTAAATATATAGATAGATAAACGGAGTGATAGATAATGCGAAGCGCATTGTGTTCATACACACACACACACACACACACACACATACACACACACACACACACACACACACATACATATATATATATATCTTCTATTGCGCATTGCATAATACTTATTGTAATTCATATGATAAACGAAATATAAACGATATAAACGGAAGGAAGAAAAAGATGAAGAAATATTGCTACAGAAGCCATTTTTTTTTATCAAAACAATCAAAATGGTATTTTTACTTTATACTACATTACAATAGATTTTTGCAGATGGTATTATAAGATTTGGTGCACAGTTAGTAGTAACTATAGATTGTTGTCAAAGTGTCTAAAGGAAATCTAGCACAAATGTGTTGATCGGAATTACGTTGCGTTAAGTATATTGGTTAAAATCGGTAAAGATGATGTTTGATAATGGAAATAACTGCGATAAGCAAAAAGAAAAAAAATTATTGTTTTCATTTATTCATTTACATATTATTTTTATTTTGCGAAATCTGTTGCTGATAACAGTGTTAGTTTATGTTCGTTTCAGATATCAACATATATCAACATATATATATATATATATATATATATCGTTTCTGGTAACGAAGAATAAAAGATTACAGAATCATATGACTATGGTATGTGTATGTGTGAGTGTATGCGTACATATATATAACACACACACACACACACACACACACACACACACACACACACACACACACACACACACACACACACACACACACACACACACATATGCGTGTATGAATGCATGTGTGGAAGTGTGTTTAAAAATATGTATGTATGTATCTATGCATATATGTATGTATGAGTATATATTAAAGAATCTATATATGCAAGTTAGTATAATTTTGTTTTCCAGTTCGCCTATCTATCAATTAGTTTTTAACGAAGTGACAAAACTCTATTAAAGGAATATAGACACCAAAGTGAGTTTTCAATTCCATGCTAAACTTTAGGAAAATCTTTCAGATTTCTACGGTTCTGCGTAGTAAATTCCTGCATTATAAAAATAAACACACTCTGGTTTGAGAATAATCTCTGACACTTGTATCTTCCGCCCCCTTTTTTCCCATCATCTGTAACAATGACTACCACCAAAGGTGGGATTAAATCATAAACCATAATGTGTTATTTGTTATTTTTCCTTCTATTGAAATCTCATATATTCAAGAGAATTGTTTAAACATGTGCAAATAATTGAAATCAAGTGTTTTTTACTGTACCACAGGCTCGCCATTGCTTTCTCTGGATGATTTTGATCCAGGGGTACCGTGCAGAAGCCCATCATATGTGTGTGTGTATTTGTGTGTGTGTGTGTGTGTGTGTGTGTGTGTGTGTGTGTGCATGTGTTTATAACACTTGCGCTGTTCTAATTCATATGTGAATTTATTCCTACTTATGCATCGTTCAGGCATACCAATAGATGGCTTTAACACCATTTAATCTAAAGTCATGGACAGGCTATACGATTTGCCTCTGGTTCGGTTTTGGTTCATGATGTTGATAAACCACAAAACTGATGAAACATTGATATCCATCGATCCTGAATGGGATTTGGAGTGAGTTGTCTCGCCTGTCCATGACTATGACTTTCAGTTGTCTTAACACCCGACACTTTAACAGGGTCATCTCCACCGTGTCAAATCGTAGCCGACCGGACTAACCACGTTATATTACTACACAGCGTAAGGGGGAGCCAAGCTGTAGTCATACGACCTGCTTAAATTAGTAGAAAAATGTCCCTAAAACCTAGATTAGAGTTTTAAAGACTCTAATCTAGGTTTTAAGATTAGAGTCGTGTATCTGCATAGGTGAACGGAGGCTTGTTCAGGTTTATATTTACCGCTTCCATGTACCCATTGTAGAAAGGATTACTTGTCGTTGTTCAGGCGTCGAGCTGGCAGAATGCTCAGCTTCATTTCGTCCGTCTTTACATTCTGAGTTCTAATTCTGCTGAGGTCGATGTTGTCTTTTATTTTCCTTGGAGTCGATAAAGTAAGTACCAGTTGAATACTGGGGTCGACGTAATAGACTAGTCCCCACTCACATAGGTTTAGGATTACTTGTTGCTGTTGCTGTCGCTGTTCTTGTTGTTTAGCTCCACGTCAGCTACGATGAAGCAGGTCTAAAATCAACGCTATTCGGACAATTATAACCACCGGATCTTTCATTTCAAAACTAATATTTCTAAGAGTACAGCCTCCACGCCGTGTGCTTCCCTTAGTCATCCAATATTGGAGCTGTTATTTAATCCAACAATAGAGTTGTTAGTAATTTAAAACAAGATGCCATGTCTACGACATAATTCAGAAACATACTACAGCAATGCAGTTAATATACCTGAATACAACATCATTTAATACTTTGTGAACCATACTGTATTAAACAGGAAATTAGCTGCAAGTAATTCTATTTCCAAAAATCTCACCAGATATTACATGTGTGTAATGATCGCCATATATAAACTTTAATCTTTAAACTGCTTTATAGATAATTCGTTCGTTTTATACACAACAATATATATATATATATA
>NC_068993.1:51498297-51505079 GCF_001194135.2 Octopus bimaculoides
ATATATATATATATATATATATAAAACGTTTTGCATATATGTACATACTCACACATACGCCCACATATGTATGTACATATATTAGCATATGTGTATGTACATGCATCCATATATTTATATATTTATGTAGATATGTGTGGACACAAACAGAGTTACGTACACATTTCCATACATGTACACTAAACACACGAACCTACACATGCATTTATTTATACATACACACCCACCCACACGCAATATGTGTGTGTGTGTGTGTGTGTGTGTGTGTGTGTGTGCATACATATATATATATATATATATATATATACCATAATTCTGTGCATATATATGTATATATATAATATATATATATATACACACACACACACATACACATATATATATGTATGTATGTATATATCTGTGTATATATGAAGGGCTAAAGAACAAATGTGCAATAAATGGTACGTATATTAATACACGCAGCTGTGTTATATATATATGTATATATATATATATATATATATATATATATATATATATATATATATATATATATATATATACACACACATATATATTTAGAAAGAAACAAAGAGAGAGAGAGAGAGATGCATATATATGTAAATATCTCTGAACATACTTATTCACATATACGTAGAAATGCATACACATGCATACACATATATGGCGGTGTTTGTTATATATCTCTGCAGTATAAAATCCCGCAAAGAACACGATATGCAGTGTCTCACCGGTTTTACTTACAACACAATGGACATTTTCGTGTTATTAATATCTTCCACGCCTCTGTTAGCCTGGTCTGTTGGAATACAAAATAGATTGCCAGAATGTTTCCCCAGAACAATGCAAGAAATATAACATATGTCTGAAATAGATGAATACATGAGAATAGGTGTGTTGTATGTATGTGTGCGTGTGTGCGTGTGTGTGTGTGTGTGTGTGTGCGCGCATGCGGGCGCTTCTCATGTTAATATTGTATTCAATCTCTGACAAATTTGTTCCAGTAGTACAAACGGACAAAAAAAAAAACGTATATATATTTATATATGAATACATATCTATACATATATGTATATATAGATACATATATAAATATATATATATATATGTATACATATTATTTATTACGTATTATATATGATATTTGTATTATAATATATATATTATATACATATATATATATATATATATATATACGTGTGTGTGTACGTATATATGCATACTTTTCTACACACACATATGAATATATTTATGCACATATTCATATACACACACACACACACACACACACATATATATATATATATATATATATATATATAAGTATATGTATATCTATATGTATGTATATCATTTGTATGTACGTATGAATGTATGTAAAACAAAGATAAAATTTACACACATGTAGTACCAGTGTGCCATGCGTACTCTTCTATTTTTGTGTCACAAATTAAATGGATATGTTATTCACTCAGATGTCGTACATCGGCATCTCTCCGTGTCGACATACTAAAACTTTGCGCTAAAAGTATCAATTCCCCCTTCTTCCTATCATCAGGCTCATGCTGGAAAGGAATGAAGGATATGGATGATCTGTTGATGTTTCACAGTTGACTGATTTCTACATTAGCCACAAGACGGCATATTTTGAATCGGTTAGTCTATTTAACCAATACAGCTATGTAATGATGATTATCTTATTGATTTTTGAGAAATAAAGAGCTAAGTCAACAAAGATATTATTTCAAATTAGAAAATAAAAAAGGGCATAATTTAACGCCGGAATATATTTTGTCGGAAGCTCTACCGATTCTTTTCTTCTCTAGGCACAAGGCCCGAAATTTTGGGGGCGGGGGCCAGTCGATTAGATGGACCCCAGTAGGCAAGTGGTACTTAATTTATCGACCCCGAAAGGATGAAAGGTAAAGTCGACCTCGGCGGAATTTGAACTCAGAACGAAAAGACAGACGAAATACCGCGAATTTTTTCACCCGCCTTGAAGCTCTACCGATTCTATCGACATTCTGTTTCCGGTTGTCTCCCAGTCAGTTTGTCTGATGTAATGATTTTAGAAACTCACTACCCTTTAGTACCCCTTCTCTCCCATGCTGCTAACAGATATGGGCCCTCTTCCTGGTAATGCGTTATATGCAAACCATCATATGCAAGTTCTTTCATTGAAGTATTCTTTCCCATAAACTGAGTGTATGTTTCGAGTCGCTTCGGCTGCAGAGTTCCCTTGTTTTTGTACCCAGAAAGCATTATGTGTCTTAAATTCTCTTTGGATACTTCCATGTTAGAAAGGGTTTTAATCAAAGAAATTTTAATTCTATTATTCTGTAAAATAATATTTAATTAGTTTAAATGTACACATGCATAAAAATAATTTTTAATTCCATTAGACATCCTACAATACTATTAAATTTCATTCAATTCTAAAAAAGGTAAAATCGGACAGAACTTATGGGATGACCTGATATATATACAAACAAGTTCTGGCTATTACTTATTGTCGTCTAGAGTAGAGGGTCTTAGTGTTTCTCCGGTTAGTTTAACGGTATGAAGTGTTGCATTTGAGATCAACCAGATTCCTTTGTGATTCGAGATTCTTACTGCAATTGTTTAGATCCAGCTGTGTCCAAATCCGATAATCCAAAGCATTTCAAATATGAATTTTCTCAGATTATTTTTAGATACTATATCTTCTGAGTTTACTTGGAATATTGGAGATCCGATATTCTTGTTGCTATTGTCATTCTTTTCTGCTTCACTCCAGTTGGATCCCTGCTTTTCTATCTATGCTGTCTTTTCTGTTTCCTTGTAGAAAGGCCACCTTCTTCTCTCAGATTTCGTTGATTCTGAATTCTTATCGATGCCTCTTTAAATTTGCTTTTTTTCTTCGCATTGGCCCTACATACACCCATTTCCCTCTCTGGAAATAGATGTCTATATTAATCTGGCCTTTATCACCTATTGTAGGTGAGTCCACATCATACACACGTATGGTCATACAAATTCCCGTCGTGACTATCCCATTTTTCTCTCAAACGTCTTATCTTCTTAGCGTACCCAGAACCCTTACTTGCTTCCTTACTCCCGGCACTCCCTTGGGAACACCGATCATCGATGAATTTTCTTCAATGTTTCTCGATTCTAGTCAGTCTCTTTTGCTTTTCTATCTGTCCTGTCTTTTCTGATTCCTAGTAAAAAGACATTCTTCTCTCAGGTTTCTTTGATTCTGAATTGTCATCGATGCCTCTTTAAATTTGCTATTTTTCTTGGCAGGAGTATTGGACATATATACACCCACTTTTTCCCTCTGGAAATAGTTGTCTATAGTTATCTGTCCTTTATCCTCAGACCTGTCCACCTTAAAAAGAACGTCTATAGGAGCATGCGATTCGAGGACATAATCCTTATGTTTACTGAGGTACATAAACCTCTAATCAACAACAAGAATTCAACCTTGTGGTGAACCAAATCCCTTCAAACTCAATACTTTTGCTGTTGTAGTTTAGCTCCGAGTTAGTCCTAACCATGCGCATGTACGGTCAAGCACGCTTCCTCAACGATTATCCCATATTTTTTGTACAGACAATATACCTAGGAGAGCATTAGCAAATATGTTACTACTATTATGTTACTACTATAAAGCAGCAGGGCAAGATTAGACGGATATTTGGTTGCTGTTTATAATAGATCAAGACACCGAATACAGCCTCTAATGTTGACTCATATTTGGTCATGTCTTTTATGCATGAAAGTGTTCTGTTTCCTTTTTCTCATCTTTTAATATTTAAAAGAATAAAAACATACCATTACAAATTAGGAAAAATATGTAAATGACATGCATGTGTGTGTATATCCGTGTGTATATATATATATATATATATATATATACACGGATATGTATGTATGTATTTGTGTATGTATTAAGATATGTAAATGATATATACTTATATTAAGTCTAATAATTATAGATTTTTCTCTTCCATAAGATAATCTTTAATGCTCTGCCATTTGTGTCTCTTTATACTGAATACTATCCCGTTCTGAAAGCAATATATGTGATAGCTATCTCTTTCTAATCTAGCATTATATTGGTAAAAGGGAAAGAAAACTCTACTTTATGATTCACTACCTATTATATTGTATTATTGGGAGTATTAAAGAACTTATGAAGAAGAAATTCAGGCGTGATATGAGATTCTTCATAGCTCCTTTATAGGGATTTACAGGTAACTCATGCATTTGTCCCATTCATAATTACAGAAGACGAATAAAACTAATAATAAGAATGGCAAAATGGCCACAAAGTAAGCACACATTTCGTGTAAGCGACTCTATTTACATGCTTGTTTATAAGTATGAATATATATATATATATATATATATATATATATATATACATATATATATATATATACATACATGCATACATACATGCATACATACATCTAAAACATATTTACAAACCTCAATATATATGCGTACATACATACATAAATATAAATATATATACATATAAACGCTTCCATACATATACTTACATACATGTGTACATATATATGTACACATAGACAGACACGCATACACACGCACACACACACGCACACAAACGTATATATATAAAGTCATCTGCATGATCCCGTTTAAAAGTCGGAGCCAACTGCCAAGTGCAATGTAAATCAAAGTACTCAATAAATTCAGTGGAAACATTTGTAAAACCTATATATATATATATATATATATATATATATATATATATATATATATATATATATATATATATATATATGCATCTGGACACGTATACATTTATTTAAGTAACATAATTCCTGTATGTTTATGCATAAATGCATTTGAACGTTTATAAATATATGTAGTCAGTAACAGAACAGTGGGCCCACAAAACATAGTTTACATGTACGAAAATATTCAAGGCAATGCACCTAATTCTACATGAAAACAGAGAGGCAGTACAAACCTGTGGCAAAGTTTGTATATGCCAACGACTTAGTCACTATCATCTGAGACATGCCATACTAGGCTGAGAAGATCGACGTAAATTATGAAGGTGGTTAAACGAGACTCTGTGTACAATGATTCAAATTTCGATTCCTTTCTGAACGAAACATCACACGGAGAAATTATGAAGCTACACGCAACTTTAAAACGGAAATTAGTGTGCATTAGTAGGGCACGGGAATAAAAATAGTTTCAATAGTTATTGGTGCTCAAGGCATGCTAAAACATATTGTAAAACAGATAGGCTAAAAACAATGCGAGAGCTTAGATGTTTACAAGGATCAAAATATGTCTTACTAGTGAAGCCTACGTCATGCGCGATGCACTTTCACTGCAAATCTTTAGCTTGCACATTACTGGCTGTGTCGATGTAATACAGTAATACAAATCTTGAAGACGCACAGCAATGGATATGACAGACAAATGCATCAACAGTATGCTATTTATATATTTATTGATATGGTGGCGTGCATGATTTCAGATTTTAATTTGTTAACAAAAGGGAAAAACAAAAACAACAGAATATTGCATTAAACTGAAAATATCAAAGAATATGATGGACATTTTGGGTGTGTGGTTGAGCCAGACTTACATTTATATTAGGAAAATATATTTGCGTTCATTATCATACAGTAAATTTTGGCAAGCAGTATGTAACTCTATGTGAATCTGGATTTACCTTAAATTTGCTTCTTTTCGTAACTGCACTTAGATATACATCCTAATTTATAATTTTGCATCTCATATGGAGCATATGTATTCTGTGAGAAGTAACCAGTTACAACAAGCATTTTAGAAACGTGTAAGCAATTGACCATGTAAGGTTATTCGTTTTAAGCATTTTTTTTTCGGACTCTAGACATTGCAGAACATTATTGTTGACTTTCATTTATTTCTCGATCTTTCATCTGAAGGTGTGAGTTTGGTAAGTATTCCTGCTCTTAAACGTGCTTTTGGTTAATGCGATTATTTTTTTTTTCGTTATGCAGCTGCTTAAAATACCTTTGCTCAATAAGCAGCTTATATTAGAAAATGTTGTACCCAAAGGATTTACATTCTCGATGAAGTTTTGTTTATGGAAAGGATTTACTTTATTCTAAGTTCTATAACTGTTTCTATTAATTCAAGTTCTAGCGGTGTCGATTTAATTAATGCAGTTTCAGCATTTGCATTCATTTTACAAAATAGCTTGTGATATTTGTGGTTGTAGGGGAAATGTTTGCGCATCAGTTAGAAAAGTTTTCTAAAGTATAGAGAAAACATTTTTTCTGTTTTTGCGACACCGTGCTTTGTTAGGAATTTATAACATTGAAAACTTTCTTTGTATACGCATTCTGTAAGTAACGTTGGTTAATATCTCTTGCAATTCCGACAAACACGTAGCATTCCCTTCTTTGGCTTGCGTTCAGTCAGAGTATGATATGCAGTTGATGCTGAAAACAAATCGAAACAATAGACCTATTAACAATGCAATGTTTGCCATGTACAACTGTCAATAGCAGACAGAAATACATTGAGTCGAACAACACATTCTAACGAAAATCTGAATGGCTACTGAAAAGAATATATTGAAGTGAGCCTACGTACATGAGAGATAGTTGACGTGACAAGGGAAAGAAAGTATACACACATACAAGTACACCCACACACACATACATACATACATGTCTGTTACATATACACATATTCATATATATATATATATATATATATATGCATACATTGTATATATTCATGTCTATACATATATA
>NC_068993.1:51505089-51506221 GCF_001194135.2 Octopus bimaculoides
TACAAGTACACCCACACACACATACATACATACATGTCTGTTACATATACACATATTCATATATATATATATATATATATATATGTATGTATATATATGTATGTATATATGTATAGACATGAATATATACAATGTATGCATATATATGAAAATATTTATGCATGTATGTATGTACGTACGTATGTATACGTGTGTGTGTGTATGTGTATATATGTGTATATGTTCCTTTTTATTTACAAAGGAAACTCATCGTTTACTATACAAGATGTCAAACATCACAAATGCGAATGAGGTTTATGCTTATATTTTCCCACACCATATATGAACAAGGGTTGTGAGTGAAATCTTAGGGAAAGTAACCGTGGGGAAACCCTTCCTACGCATACAGAGTGTACTTCTTTCAGAACAATCCCACTTCGAAATGGTATTACTCACGTGGACTAAGAATTGTTTAAAGAAACGATCGAGGGTCATGCTCGCTGATAGTACGCAAAAATGACTAAAGTCTATTCACTCACATTTATTCCCCCTTTTAGGACATACGAGCAACAGTTATTGAGAATGACAACGGTTAACTACCGCTTGGGTAGCTCGATTTTCCAGTTCTTAGCGCGCCGAGAAAGAAGCGTTCAACCTCCACTGGCGGTATCCCTGCCTTATTTCAGTACACCATACACACCCACAGCTTCTGATTTTAGCACTGACGCACTTAAAATGTGTACACGTAGGGGCGGGGCTTAGGGTGTTCAACTCACTATCCAACATTGTAGGTTCGATTCCTGTTTGGGCATCGCGTTGCATTTTGGAGCAAGACCCTTATATCAATTCTCGTCGTTCCAGTCTACCCACCTGAAACAGAGTTCCATCCGACTGCTGGCGCAGCATTTCCTTCCCAGCAACTGCCACATGGTTGATGCTACCCTGCACCTTGTCTGCGTCTACTCACGTCTACGTAACCACCCAAAACGATTATCGAAGGCGATGTGAAAGCTAACAGGTCGTAAGGTCATACTTGCGAGTCTCGGCTATATTTACATACTCACACATATGTATGTATGTATGTATGTATGTATGTATGTATGTATGTATGTATGTATATATATATATATATATATATATATATATATATATA
>NC_068993.1:51506587-51509887 GCF_001194135.2 Octopus bimaculoides
ATATATATATATATAGCTATACATATATATATATATATTATACGCATATATATATAGATGTATGTATGTAAGTATGTGTGTATGTAAAAATATGTGTTTGTGAGTGTGTCTATGTATTGAGGTATTAAGATATTGATATATCGATTCGTTCATATAGTTATAGATATAAATATAATTTATCATTATTAAAATAGGATTAGTCAAAACATTTACATTTGCACACATTAACAAACACAAATACGTATATATATATATATATTCATATACTCAACCACGAACATTAACATTATATATATATATATATATACACACATATATATATAAATAAGCATACATATACATGTATATATATATGTATGCGTTTGTATGTAAGTATGTATTTATATATATGTATATATATATATATGTATGTATATATTTATATGTATGTATATGTATGTATATATATGTATATATATATTTATATGTATGTATATGTATGTATATATATGCATGTATATATATGTGCATATATATATATATAAATGGACATATGTATGCATATAAATATTTATTCAAATATACGCGAATATGCAAGAATATATGTACATAGTCATATGTATGAATGTATACTAATATATATATATTTGCGTCTATGCATATGTGTGTGTATGTATCTATGTATGTATGTACAGGGAGAGAAGATGTGAAGGTATATAAACAAAAAACACCCTGGTGTATTTCCAGAATGCTGGCAACACTTCCAAATTTTTCCACCCAAATTATAGGCACAATAAATCTTAGAACCATATTTTAGTCTCGTTTTTATATCTCTGTTGATGTGTCTGAGCTATATATTTACAATTCTGTTTGGCAAATTCTGTCTTTGTTCTGTAATTTTCTCTAAATTCAGTTTTTAAATTCACATAATAATTTAATTTGATAATCACAGAACAGGGACCTTTTGGCAAAGTTGGAGTTAATTTTTGCGAAAAATGTTTATTCTGTGTATTGCGTTTATTATTTGAATGAAATTTATAACCATAGAAGCACACATATATACGTATATTCACAAACATACACTCACATGCACACAAACATACACACATACCAACACGCATACTCTCACACACACGGCGCATTTCTTTCAGTTCCCGTCTATCAAATACGCTAACGACGCTTTGGTCGCTCCAAGGTAATCGAACATCAGACTTGCTGAAATGCCACGCAATGAGAGGGAATCCGAAACCATGTGGTTAGGAAGTATACTTCGTACTACACAGCCACCCCAGCGCATAAACACATAGAGAGTGAGACAGAGAGAGACAGAATCAGACCGCCAGAAAGACAGACAGAAAGAAAAACAGACAGACAGACAGAAAGATAGATAAATATATATATATATATAGATAGATAGATAGATAGATAGATAGATAGATAGATAGATAGATAGATAGATAGGCAGACAGACAGCCAGCTAGACAGACAGACAGACATTATATATAAAGCTATAGCTTTAAGTTCGTTCATAGTAGCCTCCCTTAGTTACATCTCATTGACAAGAGTCAAAAAAACTCGAACCATTGATGTCGGAGATTCCCGAGAGATGGCGGCACTGAACGAACTTCATGTTTTTACACCTTTTTACCATAAGAGAGATTTTTTTCTCCACGGCAACTGCAGTGTATTTACCTTTAGCAGTTGAAATATTCGACAAACATATTCTTAACTACAACAGCGACAACATGAATTTCTTCCATCTTCTTGCTCGATTAAAATATTTGGGGAAAATTATATTAATGTGTCCTACTGGTTAAAATTCTCTTTATTTATTTGTGCAGATGAATTTATGCACTGCATTTAAATTGATGTAATGATTGCATTACTCAATTAAATGGATTCGCTTGAAACGGTCGTACTGCATCACTACTTGATATCCTGTTGCTTATTTTGATGTTATATATACATACATACATATATATATATATGTATATATATCCTCTCGGATCATGCAGTTTACATTTTATTTTCACCACGAATTTTGTATTTTGAACCTTTTTGCCAACGTAGATGTGACCTTCTTCCGAACACCAGTACTCGCCTTATCGATGTATTCCATTGAAAGTACTGAGTTACATATTAAACACCGGCTATATCCAGAAACAGCGATTCATGTGATGATAATCTACGAAAGAGAGAGAGAGAGGTAAAGAGATAGGGAGAGAGAGAGAGAAAAAGAAAGCATTAAGGAGGGAGAGAGGGAATGAAGGGGAGATTTTATTGGAAGGAAATTGAAAGTGGCAGTTAGAAATGAAAGTGTTAGAAAGATTGGTGTACGAAGGACATTTATGTATATATGTGTGTGTGAGAGAGAGAGGAGTATACTGCTTTACAGAACAATTTCCCTCGTCTTCAACAAAGGCAAAAACCTGTATAAACTTATTACATACAACTAAACGAATTTTATAAAATGATAGATGTTTGTGTGCTGTGAGGCGAACACTCACGTTCTACTCTCATCACACGAAGCTTTTCCAGTTCGTAACCTTTATAAAACTAAATTTTGCTGTATAAGATCATCATATTTTTCATGGACGTGTATATATATGTACACATACACACGCACACATACACACACGCACACATACACACACACACATACGCACATACATACGTATGTATGTATTTAAATATGTATGTATATATGTTCATATTCTCATATATATTTATGTGCATGTATTAGTATGTAGTGTTTTTATTATTTGATTTCTCTAATTGAGGGATGAACTGGTTTCTAACAAATAAACAAACTCTTTTCTAAGAACATTGGAAACAAAAATAATGCCTTACATATTGATTTTTGGAAAAGACTTTCATATTTTTACTATTCCGCTTATAGATTGTGAATGTGTTCATTAAATATTGCTTCAGTTGCAAAAACTCTAATGAACTGAAGTGAAACATTACAAACTAAATTCTTTTAGTTTATTTCAATGGTAAATAACCTGGGAACTTGAAGTAAGATATGAAGTACTATGTGCTTAATAATGCATTTAGCATGGTTAGATAATTTCTGAATATAATTCAGAGTTTCGTAAATCTTATAATAATGATTATATAGTCTTATCGAAAGATGTGGGGCAAAATGGAGAAAATTGATTATAGTAGGATTCTTATCCAGTAAGCTAGATAAAGGAATTTCCTCAACGCAAGGAAAGTGGTGCATCTGTCCCAACTAATACATGTGTGTGAGAGAGAAAGAGAGAGAAAGAGAGAGAGAGAGTGTGTGTGTGTGTGTGTGTGTGTGTGTGTGTGTGTGTG
>NC_068993.1:51511018-51514499 GCF_001194135.2 Octopus bimaculoides
ATATATACATATATGAATATATTTATATATGTATGTATGTATATATACATATATATATATATATATATATATATATATATGTATATGTATGTATGTATGTATATACGTATGTATGTATATACACATAGAGGAAGGGAGGGAGAGTGATGTATATACACTCATGAAATTAAGGTTCGTCTTCCGAAATTGATTTGTTAATAACAATTTTACACAAGGAAACATTTTCAGGTACATACATTCAAGAACAGGTACATATGTATACGCACACTTGCGCACATAGCACACACTCACCTTCGCTCTGCTGCACAGACACACACACATATGTATATGTACACGTAATATTACACACTAGAACGCACACGCACACAATGATATACATACATTGTATAAATATATGTGATTGGGTATATGTGTCTGTGTGTGTGTGTTTGTGTGTGTGCGTGAATCCGTATGTCTTATTTGTTGCTGTGTTTATGTGAAAAATGTTGTGGTTTTTGTTTTGTTTGTTGTTTTGTTTTGTTTCGTTTTTTTTTTTTTGGTATTTACGTAGATGTGAACAAAATCTGTGTGTATAAATCTGTGTGTATAAATCTGTGTGTATAAATCTGTGTGTATAAATCTGTGTGTATAAATATAAAAGCAAGAATGTATACGAACACAAAAAAGATTGATATAGTTTTACAGAAATGTATACATAAAAATAACGGATGCGTGTGAGAATGTATATATGTATGTATAGATGTATGTATGTATGCATTTATATATATATATATATATATATATATATACGGAGAGAGAGAGAGGGAGAGACACAGAGAGAAAGACAGAGACAGAGAAAGACATGTGTCTGTGTACGTGTGGGGGTTTGTGTATGTGTGTGCGTCCTTTTGTGTATTTATATGTCCGTATATCTCGTCTGCCATTTTCGCTGGACATTATAAGCCATCGACATATTGAAAACCTAGAAGAAAAGATTCCAGCTTAAAAATGGCTGATGAATATATATTTTTGTTTGTGTCTGTGTGTGCCCAAGTGTGTGAGTGTGTTTTCTTATACTTATGTATTACTAGTGTATATGAATTTCCAATTTATAATCAAATTTTAATTTAAAATATATTAATATATAGTCCTAAATCACAATTTAAACAAGGAATTCCTCGCCACATTATAAAAAAATTATCTATATTTGTGTGGGTGCATAGTAACCGTATTCTGAAAGCATTGCTTCTTTGGGTATCCAAACGCTAGAATTTTGACATCTAGCAGCTAACTTGCTAGAAGCTCACAGGATTACCCACCAACTTTCCAATAATAACCTCATGCGTATGAATATAATAGAATTGCACAACGCCTATCACATTCGGAAAAAAAAAAAGACATTTCTTCCGCTCAGAATTTTCAGAGTATGGAAGAAACTACCCATGCAAATTAACCTAAATCTAGGATTCTGGCGGGTTTTATGATTCCGGGTCAGAATAGTCGCCCTAGGACGCTGGATGTGTCTTGGCCAGTGATTATAACAAACATGCAGAAATAATGATGATAATAATAATAATAATAATAATAATAATAATAATAATAATAATAATAATAATAATAATAATAATAATAATAATCGAATAAAAAGTTTTGAATGGTAAAACAATGCACTATAATAGAAAAATGGACTATATACCCGTTGTAATTTAGTTATGTATAGTCCGATGATATTTCGGAATAATAATAATAATAATAATAATAATAATAATAATAATCCTTTCTACTAAAGGCAAAGGTCTGAAATTTCGGAGGAAGAGACTAGTCGATTACATCGACCCAGTATATCACTGGTATTAATTTATCGACTTGGAAAGGATGAAAGGCAAAGTCGACCTTGGCGGAATTTGAACTGAGAGCGTAGCGACGGGTGAAATACCGCTAAGCATTTCGTCCGGCACGCTAACGATTCTGCCAGCTCACCGCCTTAATATTAATAATAATATCACCACCACCACTATTAACAATCAGAAGAACACTGACCGGGACAAGAAAACTTGTTGTTTGAAGACACAGTATTCCAGTGTATGAAATCGCAACAGGCGTCAAAGATCAGAATTAGTTTTGGTTAGTTAGTTGATTGGTTGATTGATAGGTTTCTTATTCGCCTGGTCATTTGGTTATTGGATTATGGGAAGGAAGTGGAGAGAGGAGAGAGGGGATCGTATTTATTGTAGGAGAGGTGCCTGATTAAGTCTTGCTGGTTCCTATGAAATATTAACGAAACAGAGACGAAGTAAAATATGGTTAATTCGATTAAGGAATCACATTGTCAAAGAAAAGTAATTATAAGACTGATTACTTTCAAAGAAGGTTAAGAAATTGGCGAGTGGGTGGATAGGACACTAGTACGGAACGGGAAAAGGAATGAGTGCCCTGGCCGTAGGTGATTGTTATGAAGGTTGATGTTGAGGTGGTAGATGTGGTTTAGGATTGGGAATAATAATTGTGGTGATGGTGGTGGTGATGATGATGATGTTGGTACTTCTCTTGGTGGTGATGGTTGTCGTGATGGTGGTGGTGGTAGAAGCGACAGAGGGTGGTGGTAGTGGCGTTACGGTGATGGTGATGGCAGTGATGGTGGTGGTGATGGTGGTGTTGGCGCCAGTAGTGAAGTGTAGTGGCAACAGTGTGAATTTGTCCTGTCGATGCTGCTGCAGCTGCAGATGATGATGATGATGATGATGATGAAGACACTGATGATCGGAAAAGGAGAACGTTAACTTCAAAACTGGAATAATATGTGAAATGGAGGTGAGGTGACGTGGTTGGACGATAAGTGACTGAAATAGTAGTAGAAGTAATAAGAGTGATAGAAGTGTTTTTCTGTGCAGCAGATGATCTAATGAAACATTCCTGTGCAAACGTGCCATTCTCTAAAGTGAAGTCTGTTGCAACACACACACACACACACACACACACACACACACACACACACACACACACACACACACACTCACACACACACACATGTTCGTAATACATAAGGGGTTAACCAGAAACGACTACCAGTTTGATCTCAGGTATTCAAAACATGTTATTCAACAGTTAGCATGTAAATCCAATAATGGGCTGGTCTTAAAAGACTGCATATAATTATAGAATTAAAGGTAATGCTATTGTTTCTTCGAAGTAATCTTTGTTTTTGATATTGTCAGTGTATGTATATATATATATATATGTGTATATATATATATATCAAAGGACAGGAAAAAACATGGACGGGTCATTCGGAGTTTTTTTTATCCTGATTCAAGTTCCAGATTTTCACGGCAGTTTCGGCCGGTTACACTCTAGACCGTTCCAAGCTGGCAGGCCCCAGGGAAATCTAAATTCAGAGCATTAGATTCCTTGCAAGAAAGCAAGCGAATGTATAAAAAGCGGTGAAATTGTACACAATTACAAATACAAACACCAGGACATACATACATACATACATACATAC
>NC_068993.1:51514788-51515616 GCF_001194135.2 Octopus bimaculoides
TATATATATATATATATATATATATATATATATATGCAGACACACGTAGCTGTGTGTTTGTGTGTATATGTCTGAATGCTGTTGCATAAATCTTTTTCTGCTTTTACAGTGATAATAGGTGCGAGTACGTGCGTTTAGAACTAGAGGAAAAGGCCAATATATTTCTTTAAAGCAGAAGTATGAATATCTGAACGATTTATAAGGAATGGTAACGAAGTGGATGATTATATTATTAAGTATGTGTATGTGCATGTGTATGTGCATGTTTGCAAATGTGTTTGAAGCAATTATGATATGTTCTCCTAAAGCATAAAAATTCATTTTCTTTTTAAATAATTCTTAACGTCTTCCAGTTACCTCCTCTTACCATTGTCTTGCTAATAACGAACGCCGCTAGGTATTTGTTTGCTTTCACCGAATGAGAAATTAATTTCAATTCATTAAGAATTTCCGTATATACTATACTCCATATGCGACCATGCTGGAGCATCGCCTTAAAGGGTGTTGGTCAGAGAAATCGACCTCACGACTGATTCTTCTTTGTAAGCCTGATAATTATCTGATCGTCCCCTATGACGAACCGCTAGGTTACGGGGATATTAACACACCAGCTTCAAAAGGCTTTCGTCGGCCCTAAACTATTGTAAAAGACTCTTCGTCAAAGTGCCACGAAGTGGGACTGAACCTGGAACCATGTGTTTATGAAGCAAACTTCTTACCACACAACCACGCCTGAGTCGATATGTGAATGTATGCATAATATATTTATATATTCATGCATATATAAATACATGTGTGTGTATATGCATATATATGTGTGTATATATA
>NC_068993.1:51516036-51517057 GCF_001194135.2 Octopus bimaculoides
ATATATATATATATATATATATATAGATATATATTAATCCTTCCATCGTTTTATCAAAATCACCTCGAGTCGTCTATCCGTCCATCCACAACAGACCACCACCACCACCACCCACCTTACTGCGAACTTCACTCAGCTAGCTAACACTCATCTATAAAAATAAAAACAGAAATATGAGAGGAGGGCCATTGCGGTGGGAATCGTTGGCGATGGCGGCAGAGAGCGAGCTTGGCCCTACCGCCCTACCGCCTTACCGCCCTCGTACCCCATCATCACCACCACCATCACCACAACTACCATCAGCACCACCACCAACGCTACCTTTCGCAAGTAATTATTGACTGCACATAAATCTAATCTACTGTACGTCTACTTCCCATATTTTGGCCATAAAATCAATTGCCTCTTTCCCCACACCCCTGTACAGATAACGTTGAAACAGAGCGGAAGGATTGCGGGGAGTTAAAAAGGTAATTTGAAACTGAGAGCTTCTTCTGTCTTTAAGATTATATTAAGCAATCTGTTTGCCAAATGTGTCCAGTATCATAGATTTTGCAGAGCTCTGCAGCATTTATGATAAATAGTTAAGTGCATGGAACCATGATATTATTGGATGGTGCATACACACGAGCATTTATCAAAGCACGGTGGTAGTTGTAGATTTTGTTGTTATTTTAAATATATTTTCTTTTTTTTTTTACTTTACTTTTCCTTTCTAAAGGCGTTTGCTTACGGTGTGGGTAATATTTGTGATACAACTGTGTCTTCGTATGCAAGTATGTATATGTATGAATGTATTTATTTATATATGTTTGTATGTATGTATTTGTGTATGCATGTGTATGTTTGCTTGTTTGTTTGTTTGGTTTTTTTCATATTTGGCTTCTTTATCTCTTTTAGTATGTTACGCCTATTTCTCTAGGTACTATCCTTTTCCAAGTGAATATGATGTTTTGTGTGCGTGTATATATATATATATATATATATATATATATATATATATATATATATATATATATAT
>NC_068993.1:51518685-51519489 GCF_001194135.2 Octopus bimaculoides
TATATACATATGTATAGCTACACATATAATACACACACATACAGAAAGACACGTGTGTGTGCGCCCGCGTACGTATGCGTGTGTGTGCCTGCGTGTGTGTGTGTGTGTGTGTGTGTGTCTGTGTGCTTGAAGATTTATATTTAAAAAAACCCGTAATCATTAATATCGTAGTTAATAACCATGCATAGTTAAGAGTTTGTAGCCATAAACACAAAACCAGTTGTATGTGGTACATTATATAGCCGGATGATAGTGGAAACGTCTACCACGTGGTGGTTGACTGGTTGCAAACATATCCCGTGATCGTCATGTGATATGAGGTGAAGCAATACAGTTAGCTTCTCCAGTAAAACTTTTATAAATACTATTTTTGACAGATACAAGTAGCAGAAACTCTTCAGTGTAGTCGTTAAAACGAGCACTCACGCAGCATTTGATGCATGTTTCGATTCCCAATGTGCGATATGTTTTATTTTTCCCTGTCTTTCGCTCTTTCTCATAAATGCTTTACGTTTATACCGTGAGTTTATATTAAAAAATAATAAATAAACGTCCTTCTTTATTCTCGTTTCCAACAGAGTACTTCCTTCTATCACACCCACTAAAAATATCCTCATCAGACATAAACACACCATATCACACACACACACACACACACACACACACACACACACACACGAACACAAATAAACACGCAGATAGCTTCTCTTGTCACATGACCAGTCTCTTAATCTCAAACGATCTTTTTTACTCTCTCTCTCTCACACACTCTCTCTCGCACTCTCACTCACTCTGTCTCATACT
>NC_068993.1:51520614-51521229 GCF_001194135.2 Octopus bimaculoides
GAGAGAGAGAGAGAGAGAGAGAGAGAGAGAGAGAGAGAGAGAGAGAGAGAGAGAGAGAGAGAGAGAGTATAACGGACTGCTGACAAACAGACAGACCAACAGACAGTTATATAGCTATTCATACTCTGCTAGACATTAACGTAACTACAAACATAAAACACATACATATTCATATGTATATATGAATTTGTGTGTGCGTGTGTGTGTGTGTGTGTGTGTATTTGTGTGTATTTATACAACTATATAAAAGCCTAACTATATTCATAATTCACATCTAGATCCTGTCTTCTTTGTACATCATATTTTTAGTTTATTCATCTATTCCCTTCCATCATAAAAGATATATAGTTATCTATCGCCAATGAATTTTAGTGTAAATCCACAAATGTACATACTTCTTCAGTTTTATTGACACCCGTCTTTATATTTGAAAAGAGAATGTACATTGGTGTATACACGTAAGCACAAATAAAACACGGCCATATGATATAACAATATACACACATAAAAATCAATATGTAATATAAATATATATATATATATATATATATGTGTGTGTGTGTGTGTGTGTGTGTGTGTGTGTGTGTGTGTGTGTGTGTGTGTGTGTGTGTGTGT
>NC_068993.1:51521794-51524833 GCF_001194135.2 Octopus bimaculoides
TGTGTGTGTGTGTGTGTGTGTGTGTGTGTGTGTGTGTGTGTGTGTGTGTGTGTGTGTGTACATTGAGAGCAGGAAACAACACCTATAACAAAAAAAAAATACAGTGGAAATATTTTAAAAGCATATTTTAAACAAAAAGGAAAAACTTCCTAACTCGCACACATAAGCGTATACACGCCACATGGGACACAACCAGAACGTAGGGAAATAGAAAACTGTTTAAATATGGAAACTTACAAAATGACACTTCCATAATAACAACAACAACATCATCAGCAGCAGCAGCTGCAGCAGCAGAGGCAGCAACAGCAACAGCAGCAACAGCAGCAGCAGCAGCACTGTTTGTTAGTTGTTTAACTTACTTGTGTAAGAATGCTGTAAAATGGAGGAGGTCTGAGTACCTTCGGTGCATGGCAGTACTTTAATTGTTTACTGCACCAAAATTACTCAAAGTAAACTAATATATGTCGCTGTTGTTGTTGTTGTTGTTGTTGTTGATGCTGATATTATACGTGATGTGCACAATGTCACATTTTACGACAACAACAATAATAGCTTTCACACACACACACACACACACACACACACACACACACACAAACACACACACGTGCCTACACATATACTCACATACACTCATTTTTATACTTACATATTCACCTTCACATACATGCATACACACGTTCACATACATTCACACACACACACACACACACACACACACAAACACACGATTTGCGAAACGGAAGTGTATCACAAAAAACATCCGACATATTGTAGACTAAATTTTTCGGTAGTTCAACAATGAAAATCGATGTGGTAGGTAACAGGTACGTTTGGAAAGCCAGGTAAATCATTGATGCTGCAGATCGGGAGCTGGAAAGTTCCAACTGGTGCTCACCTTCCTCAGCCAGCCAGAGAATTGTGATCTATAGAAAATACACACTTGCCATGTATAGACGTTTAGTTGCTAGAATAAGCAACGACGGACTCGAAAAGACGCTGGCAACTAATTTATCCTGAACGACATAATAAATTCCAGAAATAATTACCCACTCAATGCTCTTGCGGCTGATAAAAGCTAATATCTACAGCTAAAGAAGTAGTGACTTATGCCTTACTCGAGATTTGAGGAAAGCGATGAAGCCATTCACTGCGCATTCATTCAATATTCACATATTTCTGATATATTCCATCTGTCACCCGCTCCTTGTCTAATTACATTCGCTCTGAAAATACAACTTATTTAAATGGCTGTTGTGAAAATTTAGGTACAAAATTATTATTTCCAATCCATTTGAGGTTTCTCAGCAAAGTTTGCCTCCAGTTATACATATCGGTTGCACAATCTAAATATGATGTAAGGTTCTCTCAACTCTTTTGACCAAATTTTAATAAAAAAAAAAAGGATGAAGCATTCATCTGTGTATGTTAATTAGTCCACCATATACTGTAAAAAGCAGAGGGACACGACCATTTCATGGTAGTAGACGCGATCTATGTGTCAGAAAGACACATACACATAGACACATACATATGCGACGGGCTTCTTTCAGTTTCCGTCAGCGAAATCAACTCAGAAGGCTTTGGTCGACTGGAGACCATAGTAGAAGACAAATGCGCCACATGCTACGCAGTAGGACTGAACCCAGAACAATGTGGCTGGAAAGGAAGGTCCTTACAACATACACACACACACACACGCTCACACACACACACATATGTATGTAAGTTATGAGAGGTAATGGTGTCAATAAGACCCAAAGTTGTCAGGTAATGCTGAGTAAGCGCTATGGACAGACTATAGTTAAGCTCCAGGTTTGGTGATTATGCGAATGAAGAGCCCAATGTAGGTCATATATCTGCATGTGTATATATATAAAAAATTTCAGAATGAGATAAAAATCCAAGGTTGTGAAAGATTTCAGAACATTTATAAATATTTCTTACAGCTGTTTCCGGGATATTTTATATAATCCTGGAACTACAGATAGAATATCCCTGCATATCTCACGGCTATTTTCATTGTTCCACTTCACTCTCTATTTCATATCTTATCTAGAATAACTATTGCTTAACCATTTTCTCATAACGTCTCCGATGAAGGAATATATAAAATATCCCGGAAACAGCTGTAAGACCTTCTTTTCATAAATGTTCTGAAATCTTTCACAGCCTTGGATTTTAATTTCATTCTGTTAATGTTCATATTTGTATATATACATATATCTATAAATCAGTCGTAAAAGGGCATCATCCCGTTTGTTTGGTGATGTTAATGCGAAAGAGAAAGAAATGGCCGAGGGTATAGGCCGAACGATTGTAAATATAATCTTCACTATGGTATCAGTTCTCTTGTTCGCCATCCTCCTCTCTCACTTTCTCCCCCCCCCACCACTCTCTCTCTATTTCTCTCTCTCACTTTCTCTCTCTTCCTCTCTATCTTTCTTCCTCTCCCTTTTTCTCACACATGTTCCATTCCCTATTTCTTTCTTTCTTTCTTTCTCATGACATATGGGTATCTACATATATGCGTATATGGATATATGCCAGCGCGTTTGTTTGAGTCTATGTGTGAAGGCAAACAGTGTTGGTCTGTATGTGTTCGTATTTTTCCGTGCATCGTATGTGTATGATTGTGTATACAGAGCACGTTAACAATGTATGTGTATGTGTGTGTGGGCGTGCGTGTGTCCGCGCATTTGTATATGTTTCTGCTTGCTTGTATGTATGTCTGCATGTGTTTGTATCCACGTTTGTATGAATGTATATAGATATTCGTGGACATGTATGTCGATATCATGCCTGTATTTAATATCAAATTGAATGTATGTAATTTTATAACAGTCTGTATATACTCATATGCTTACACCCCCCCACCCCCCACACAAATATATATATATATATATATTTATTTATATACATATGTACATACATATATAAACGTGTACGCACATATATATACGTATGTATATTTATATATCTCTATTTAGGGACCTATATATGTATATGATCGGATGGTTGAGCTTGAATGCGTGT
>NC_068993.1:51526642-51528116 GCF_001194135.2 Octopus bimaculoides
TATATATATATATATATATGCGTATGTTTGTGTCTATGGGTGTTTATGCATCCAAAAACAAAAGTTGTCACCATAAATATACAGCGAGTGCAAATTCCGACACATTCAACCGTGGACAAAGATAGATTATATATCTATCAAGTCCGCTTTGGATAATCAAATATGCTGAAGCTATAACAATCTCCATCGACAAATCTTCCGCGATTACCAACACAGAATGCTATCTCTGTTATCACTATGACTACGACAATATTCTTTATCTTCTCCCCCACTGTTCTACAATAGCTTCACCGCCTCCGTCAGCATAGTATCCATTCGTAGCACCATCTTCATTGAAACTACCCCTATCTATCGTGTCTATCATTGCTACGTCTGCCATATTCTTTAACGAAAGACTAGTTTGTGTAACCTTCTACCCTTCACCACCATGCTTAACATATCGTTCTTACTACTATGACTGGAAGAGTTTCTTTCGGACAACAAAACAAGTAGTACTATTGCAAGCTACCGCAACCATAGTTCTCTTTCACCATTTGCTTAGACCCAGATCAATCAAGGAGTAATCAGACCCAGGACCAAAAGCATTTTAACCGCGGGCATCCCAACTTTTGCTCTGTGCTGGTTCCTAGAGCCACGTTCTCTAACATGTTATTTTGTACGATGTCTTGATTTGAGCGGGTTTGACTGCTGTTTGTAACAGGTCACATCAATGAACTGAGTCTGCTTCGGTTGATGGTGCTAGTGACTATGGTGGCTGATTTCAGTAGCTCCCTTGCTTAGAATATCAGCATCTGTCAAGAAGATAGACACTAGTTGGAATAGTATTATTTCAGGACAGATAAGGGTGGTAAGAGGATAGATTCGCCATTAGAGCACCGGGAAAATATCTACGAGTGTTTGCTTCTATGTTTTATTTTCAGGGTTCAACTCCCAATGAGATCAACTTTGCCATATATTCTCTCAAGCTCGATAAAATAGAGTATCCATCTATCTTCACAAAATTTCCGGCATTGTTTCCATGCTAGAAGGAATTATTAGAACTATCGTTTTTTTTCCTTATTTACTTTTCTACATTTTCAGGCCTAAAGAACGCCTCACAAACGGCGACCACACCTGTTCACCGTCGTCTACAAGGCACCGGAGATGACGCAGTCTAAGTGCATATTTGCGCATCAGCAACCACGACATGCCCAGCCCTCCATTTAGCGGGTGTTGACAGCAAATGGATCGCCTAACCATTGGAACGCTTCCCTTCCACAAAAAGCGGAAGAGTATGCGTTCCAGTTTTGTGATGGTAGGGTCGGGACAAGGCACAACGGTCAGGCGGCAATAGATGACGGATGCAATATAGGTGTTCACCACCTCAGCCAGATCTTTTAGGAATAACTTTCTCTCGGCCCATTACTGGATGACAGGGGCCACCCTACTCCTTATCTCTTCCCAGTTCTTCTCCATTTGGAGGTCTGGTCCAAAC
>NC_068993.1:51528400-51530070 GCF_001194135.2 Octopus bimaculoides
TATATTTATACATATATATATATACATCTATATATATATACACATATATATATATACATATATATATATATGTATATGGATATGATAATAATAATTATAATAATAATAATAATAAATAATATATATATATATGTATATATATATGTATACATGTATATATACATATATATATTTACACACATATATATATATTTGAGCTTATATTTGCTTTTATGTTTGTATGTGTATGCACGTGTTCATTTGGACATAGGTGTATATGCGCAAGATGTACATGTGTACATTCATTTCTAAGTTTGTTTTCTTGTATATCTCTCTATATATGTGTTTATTTACAGATTAATTTGTTTGCGGGTATGAACATGTGTGTGCGTGTGTGTGTGTGTGTGTGTGTTTGTTTAGTGTCAATGTGTGTTTGTGCTTAAATAAGTGCTGAAGCAAAACGAAAAAAAAATCTCTAGATTCGTCAACGTAAACAGTGGCGTGTGCATGATATTTGACAGATATATTTTATGCCATATACAGCAGAGTACAACTGCTAACGTGAAATTGTGAAATAGCTGTCCTTCACTTCACACCTAAGAGAATATTCCATTGAAATAGAAACACAAAACTAATCTACACACACACATACAGACATGAACACACATGCGTATACACGTACACAAGCATACACACATGTATACACACACAGACACACACACACACGTACTCGTGCTTGTTCATGTAGCCTCACAAATACTCATACATCTACTCATATACTCAACATCTGACAAACACTCTCACATGCACTTACACACGCACTCACACACACACACTTACACATACATTCTCACACGCATATACACTCGTGTGCGTCCTCTCACTCCTACATACTCTACATAATCTGGCACACGCATACAAATAAATACTTCTGCACATACACTCACACACAAACAGACGCTGCCACGCACATACTCAAACACACACACTCACACACACACACACACATACTCCTGCACACACTCAACCAACCCACGCGCACACACACCCTTGTTTATTGTCAATTCATTGCACTCCTCTTGTTTATTATAAAGCTGTCTTGCAGCATCGTCTTGCAGACACAGCTCATCCAGAGATTATGTCTTTCTGCGTCTATGTTGCTTTGGAAAAAATATCGCAGAAGAACCGCTTTCGTAACGTCTCATTCCATCATTTATCATTTCTTTCTCGACCCAGTGCATGCAACTCGATCTAACCATGCATGTCCATGTAGGTCTCTCCCACCTTCCCGTCCTCCCCCTCTCTCTTTTTCTTTTTCTCAATCTTTTCCACTCTTTCTCTCTCTCTCCCTCACTCTCCCACTCTGTCTCCTGGATTTTCTCTCTCTGTATCTTATATTTCTTACCATTTTCTTGTTGCAGTCGTTACAATGCGGCCATGCTGTGGTACCACCTTGAAGACTGAATCGCTCCCAGTACTTTTTTGTTTTCTTTTAATCCTTGTACTTATTCTATCGGTGTCTTTTGCCGAACTAAGTGAGAGGACGTAAAACTCACAAGCACTCGTCGTCAATCAGTGATGGGGACCAAGCACCGACACAAAGACACACACCTATATTTATATGTGAATGTGTGTATGTGTGTGTGTGTTTGTATGTATGTATGTATATATATATATATATATATATATAT
>NC_068993.1:51530162-51532848 GCF_001194135.2 Octopus bimaculoides
ATATATGTATATCGTTGGGCTTCTTTCAGGTTCCACCAACTAGATTCACTCACATGGCTTTTGTTGTCTCGAACCTATAATAGAAGACACGAATTTTTTTTTTAAAGACGAGAAAAAAAATTACTGAATTCATTTCTTAATATCTCCTACTCCAAATATCATAGATACATGCAATATAACATTAACCAGGCAACAAATACTATCCTTTTTGGAAAGACTTCAAAATACGCAAGATAGTGTCACAGCGTATCTACGAAATTGGTAAACGCAAGTCAGGTGGTTTTCCAAATGACCTTCATCGGACAGCTCACAGAGGGAGATAATCCATAAATTAAACCGCATTAAAAATTGTCAAAAAATCATATTACGTCTATTTTTTTTCTTGGGTTTTTGAGCCAAAATTCCTGAGCTATATTCTGTCGAGACTCACGGTTTTAATATAAATTTATCTGATTAGTAATTCATTGTACAGGGATGTGTATGCCGATATAGATAAATGTGTGTGCAGATGGGTGTTTACATCTGTGCGTGAGAATGTATGTGACCAGAATATCTTTCGCTTCTGTGCAATATTTTGTATATTTGAAGGGCAGATATTTTTCGCCGGAGGATATGCTCTAATGTTTCCGAGTCATAAAATGCATCTGCTATTTATCATACACGCGCCACAGTTTAAACAGTGTTTAAAATATTCGAGACTGATTGTATTTTAAATGACCAAACAAGCAGAAAAGTATTCACTTTATGAGAGTCAAGTTATTTGCTGTTGCAGTAAATATGTTAATATTTTCAGCTGTACCGAAACTGTGTATGTGGCCACGTCTGTAGCATATATGAATCTATGACTTTGTGTGTGTGTGTCGTTCTTGTTGTTGCTGTGGTAGTCATAGTAGTAGTAGTAGTAATAGTAGTAGTAACAGAATGTCCTTGGTACAGTACTACATATTTCACTGAATAGAAATGGCTTTTCATGGTTTTTCTGATAATTTTTTCACTTTAATAATAGATTCATAAATGTCTCATTATTAAAGTGGAAAACTTATCTGGCAAGTCGTTTTAATTCAATTTTTCAAATATCTATCTATCTATCTATCTATCTATCTATCTATCTATCTATCTATCTATGTAGGCACAGGAGTGGCTGTGTGGTAACAAGCTTACTTCCTAACCACGTGGTTCCGGGTTCAGTACCACAGCGTGGAAACTTCGGGAAGTGTCTTCGGGCCAACCAAAGCCTTGTTAGTGGATTTGGTGGACGGAAACTGAAAGAAGCCCATCATATATGTATATATATATATATCTGTGTGTGTGTGTGTGTGTGTGTGTGTGTCAGTTGTTTGTTCCTGTATGTGGCCGAGCATTATCCTGATGGAAGAACACCTTTCCACTTGAAACCAAAGATAGTCGTTTTCCTTCTATCGCAGACTTAAGCTGCTCAAACTACTCGCAGTAGATCTCCTTTGTTATCGTTTCGTTTGGGTTTAAACGTTCAACGTCGACTGAACTTTTCATATCCAACCAAAAAGATAACAACACCAAACGTGGGTGAAGACTTTCTTTAACCTGGGGTGCCGGTGTTTTTCCTTTCTCTACCCACTGTCTTCGGCGCTTGATATTTTTATAGAGAACCCATTTCTCGACACCAGCCACTATTTGGAAATTATGAATATTTTCTCTTTTCCAGGTTATTTTGCATGCTTTCAACGAATGTGACATCGAAATCACAGGTAAACGGCTCCTTTCTCCAAAAAAAGGAAAGATTTACTTGCTATTTCTAGCACGTCCTGCTACCACGTAACAGCTATTTCAGGTCCTTTATCACGAAAGTATTTGAACCCGGAACCCAGTGTTGGGTAGTTAGCTTATCACCATATAGACATGCCTGTTCCCATTATTTAGATGCTTAGACTTCATTTGGTATTCGACATCACTATATATACTCCGTGTGTGCTTTTAGCTCTTACAGTCATTAGAAGAGTGACGCCAGTTTGAAGATAGTTAGCTTCCTTCCTTCTTTCTTTCTATCATTCCTTCCTATTTTGTTCGTACTAGGTTTGAATGTTTTGAAGATGTCCATGCGTGCTCTGTTTCTCAATCCTGACTAAAAGTAAAAGAAAAAGCTAATATCTCGAGTCTCTGGTTGCACTTGTGTAACGTAATATCTTTGAATATTTGAAATTAATTAATTCTGATTAACACCGCTGAAAGACGGCTTTGGTTAAAAGACAAGGTAAGAAATTATCCATTTCTCTTTTTCTTTTTAATTCACTGCAAAAATATCAGAAAGACATTAAAAGTGAGAGATATCAACTGTCTGTCTCAACTAGTTATAAACTATTTCTACCAATGTCATCATGTCATTCGAAGACTTTTTTTTTTTTTAATATTTTGCAGGTGTTGAGTGCGTTCTTTCAGTCTGGAAATTATTTGTCGAACAAAGAAAACACAAACATATACACAGATACACATCCGAACTCACACATGTGCACACCGATGAATACACAAAAAAAAAACAAAAAAAAAACACGCATATATATAAAGTTCTACTAAAAAGTTCTATTAAAATACTGGATGATTTATTAATTTTCCATAGAAACTGAAAATAAGATAGATAAATAAATAAATGAATACATAAATAGTTGAGTAAACAAATTATAACGTAAATTAAATAAATACTAGATAAATC
>NC_068993.1:51535390-51537463 GCF_001194135.2 Octopus bimaculoides
GGTGGTGGTGGCATTGATGGTGGTGGCACAGGTAGTTGTGGCACTGGTGGTGGTGGTGGTGGTGGTGGCATTGATGGTGGTGGCGCTGGTGGCACTGGTGATGGTGGCACTTTGATGGTGGCACAGGTAACGGTAGTAGCGTTAGTAAAGGGTCGTCCTAATGGTAAGCGTGATGCTAGGAATGGTAGTGTGGTCGCAGTTGCTGTGGTGGCGGTTGTAGTGCTGGTGGTCGTATTGTTAGTGAAAGCAATGATAATGGTAGCGAAGGTGAAATCATAGTGGTGGTGGTGACCGTGAGGGTGATGGGGACAGTGTTGGTGGTGATGGTGATGATGTTGGTGTCAGTAATTCTGGTGGTGGTGTTTCATAATAACGCGTTCATCTGTTGATATTTGGATTATTTTCTTTTTCTGATTTCGTTTGTGGTATATTTATTGTATTGCATTTCATATTCTGTCTTATGGAGGGATGGGGGTGGTATATACTTTTATTGTTGTTTTGTTGTGGTAGTGGTGGGGACTTACTGGAAGTGTGGCTGTATCTACAGTTTTTTGTTCTTTTGTTTCTTTTTGCTGTTGTAATTGTAATTAAATTAGATATAGTTGTCATGGCAATTGTTTTTCTTTTGACACTTGATTTTTTTTTTTGCGGTTGGAACTCTTCTGAGTATTGTTATAGTACTGATGCTGCTGATGCTGTCGTTTATGTTTTTATTTTTGTTATTGATGTTGATATTGTTGTTGTTATTGTTGATATAGACTTCACTACTGTAGGTTTTCGTTGATGTTACTGTTATTGTGGTTATTGTTGTTCTTGTCATTACATTTACATCTGCTGCTGCTGCTGCTGCTGCTGTCATTGTTCTTGTTGTTGTCGTTGTTGTTGATATTGTTATTATTGTTCCTTTTGTTGTTGTGTCTATATATCATAACCAGTTGCCATTTCATAAACTGAACAAAGCTTTATGAGTCTGCTTCAAAGCAACAACAACAATGACACCAACGACGGCAAAAAAAAACACAAACTACTACTACTACTACAACTACTACTACTACTACTACTACTACTACTACTACTACTACTACTACTACTTCTACTACTACCACTACCACAAAGTTAATAATAACAATAGCTTATCCAGCTTTTATATTACCGAGGGTTGTTTTGTAAGTAATGAAAATTGAATGAAGATATACAGTTTTAATTAGGTAATACATTAAAAACTGATGGGAATAATAATGATGGGGGAGGGAGAGGAGGAGGAGGAGGAGAGGAGAGGGAAATTGATGGCGATGATGGCTTTTGTGAGATGATGATGACGACGGGTGATGATGACAGGCGACGTCAATGATGATAACGAGGAAGTGGACGAAGGGAGGATGGGGAGGAGGAAGAGCGGGAAGTGGAGGAGGGAGGAGGAGGCAGAGAGAAAGGCAGAGGGGAAAGGAAGTGGAGGAGATGGACATGGAAGACGAGGAAGATGGCCATGATCATGACGTAACTGAAACAAGAGCTAATTAGTCTCCTCCTCCTCCTCCTCCTCCTCTTCTTCTTCTTCTTCATCTTCTTGCTCATGTTCTTCTTGTTCTTCTTCCTCCTCCTCCTCCTCCTCCTCCTCCTCCTCCTACTCCTACTACTACTACTACTACTACTACTACTACTACTACTACTACTCCCGTCAACACCTTATACATCCACAACCAAGAATATTGGTTATTGGCAATAATAATAAATAGGAATATATCTAAAACAAATATACCATTTCTATTTGCAAAGATGTCTTACATTGGATATGTATATACGTATGTATGTATGTATGTATGTATGTATGTAAGTATGTATGCATGTATGCATGTATGCATGTATGTATGCACGTATGAATGTATGCATGTATGTATGTATGCATGTATGTATGCATGCATGTATGTATGCATACATGTATGTGTTGGTATGTCTACGTTAATGTATGACTATAAAGGTTTTTATTGAATCAGCCTATGTCTGTGAATATTCCCCTGAATATGTTTGTGCATATGCATACAGTTTTCTCTTTATATATGTGTGTATATATAT
>NC_068993.1:51538911-51543118 GCF_001194135.2 Octopus bimaculoides
CTTTGCCTTTCATTCATTCGGGGTCGATAAATTAAGTACCAGTTGCGTACTGGTATCGATCTAATCGACTGCCCCCCCTCCCCAAAAATTCCGGGCCTTGCGCCTAGAGTGGAGAGGAATATTAAAACTCTGTGAGGCAGTAAGCTGGCAGAACCGTTAGCATTCCGAGCAAAATACCTAGAGGCATTACGTTCTGCGTTCAAATTCCGCCGAGGTTGACTTTGCCTTTCATCCTTTCGGGGTCTACAAAATAAGTACCAGCTGAACACTGGAGCCGATGTAGTCGACATGCAGTCATATATATTCCGAAGTTCCTCAAACTACTTGATCAAAACTTCGTAGTTGAACGCTACAAAATCCCGCACAAAACGCTACGGTGAAATGCAAAAGGTCTTATCTTATTTATCTTCGACAGTTAAGACCAGTTCCTTCAAAAGTTTAGTTTATAAAGGCCCACAGCTATTCAATATTCTAGCAAAAAAGCTTCAAGATCTACGTTAGTATATATGTGGATGTTTTCGAGAGAAACTGGACATCTTGTTATCGAAGATTCCAGATGAACTTACCTTGCAACAAGAAACACAGATGGGTGCAGCAATATTGGAACACTTCATTCATCAAAAGCCGACCAAAAAGAAGGATTGTTAGTAATAGTGTAATAACAACAATATGATGCCCCAGCTTGACCACTGTTCACAGGCTGAAACATGTAAAAAGGAAAGAAGTGAAAAAGAATGACAAACATGACTACATGTTTGAAACTCATTAAAGCATCCGATTTATATTTAATTTTATTCATAATCTTGTCCTGCATAAATTTCATAAACACTTACTAGCTATGACCTTGGTTTAATATCACTGATTTATCGAAATAGTTTTTTGATGTGTGCCGAAAGTATTCATTATCTTACGTTAGTAACACATGCTAGTAAGCAATAAATAATGAAAGTGTGTACTTCTAACGAGGAACTCTCTGTAATCAGTGATATCTAGACATAGCAGTTGAGCAAGTTATAAGTATATCACAAAAGATTTTGATAGTATCAGTTACTATAAAACAATACAATATATCGATTTCAAATATTGTCACAAGGCCAGTAATTTTGGGGAAGTGGATAAATCGATTATATCGACCACAGCGTTCTGCTGATACTTATTTTATCGACCCCGAAAGGAAGAAAAGCAAAGTCGACCTCAACAGAATTTGATCTCAGAACGTGAAGACGGACGAAATGTCGTTGAGCAAAATAGTTTCAAATTTTGGCACAAGGCCAGCAAGTTCGAGGAGGAGATAAGTCGATCACATTGACTTATACTAGTACTCATTTTATCAACTAGTACTCATTTTATCGACCTCAAAAGAATGGAAGGTAAAATCAACCTCGACACAATTTGAACTAAGAACGTACCGACGGACAGATGCTGCTAAGCATTTTACCTGGCATGTTAATGGTTTTGTCAGCTCGCCGCCTTAAAACAGTACAATATATAAATGCAGCAATATAAACCTGCATTATGTGTTTCGAGATGTATCTCACAGATGTTCTGGGATGCACCAATCAGTAATGTCTCTACAATCTTAAAGTGCTTTTGGATGTTTGAATATCAGACGCCCTTTGAGGTTGATCAAGTACCAAATTGTATCCCAGAAGCAGCAAAATACTGGTCTCCTTCTTTTTTTCAATGCCATCTAGTGGCCTTCAATGCAGCTTCGCTAATGGAATCTATGGCCCTTCTGTTTGCTTTTGTTTTCGTTGTTATTGTTGTCTTTTTTTTTTATTTAATTTCGTATTTCGTTATTTTTGTTGTGTAGCAACAGATCGAAATGGATCTAAAAGAAAAGTGATTAATTATGATCCAACCTTGACCATCAATTCAGTCTTTTTGTTCTTTCCGAAGCATCCAGCATCACATTATCTCATATCTTCTCTTTTTGCTTTCTAGAATAGTAAGCTATAATTTGAGAAAAATTTGGCTGCTATCTTTGGCTTGCTATTGTAGAGAACTGAGCAGATTAAATCAATAACTGTAGAATGTTCCCAAAGATCAAACCAGAATTCAATTATATTTAATTTAATTTAATAATTTTATGAGGTCTAATCTAGAACTGAACGGAGTATATTTTATATTTTATTAATGAAATGGGTTTTTATGGCCTTTCCGTGAAGAGCAGCGCCCTTGATCTTTTTGCATGGCTTCAGAGATTAATGGGTAAGGGGGGGGAAACTCATGGCATTTCTTCGTACACACAACGTAATGGGCTCGAGGGAAGCGCTCTGCATATTAAATACGAATGCGTTAGCGGCTAACATACGTAATATAAGGGGTCGAAAACTTCGATTAATCACACTGTCCGTGCAATTCATAGAGGAAAACTTCCTCAGTGGATGTTGGAAGTCGAAAAAGACAAAACAAATAGTTTACTTTTCTTGTAACATATTCCTGAGGTTTTTCTTTTCTTTTGGAAATAAATACGACGAATTTAGAGTCAAACTCTGTGGTTTAATACATTAACAGTGTACAATAAAGGCACGCAACAGCCAAGAGGATCAGCGGATGATGAAATGTTTAACTCGAAATTTGAAGTGATTTCCGCAAGTTGTTGATAACGGATTATATATACGTTAGTAAACGATATCAATAAGCAGTGATATCAATATTTCAGTCACAATGCGAAATTTGACCCTGTTGTTAAAGTATTAGGCTTTTGTTGTCGGAATAAACAGAATGAAGATCGAATGAACTAGTTTCGTTATAGTTTTCCGAAATTTCCTCTTTTCCAAGATGGTAGCAGAGAACTACAGATTTAAACGTAAAAAGGAGTGTATATAACACAACTCATGCATATAATGGTTCATGATGGACAGCATATAATTGTGTAAAGCTTTATGATGTAAGCACGGAACCTATCATCAAAGAGCTACTAAATAGTTGTCTATTTAAGAAGAAGAATTATGAATCTATATAAATTACATATCTATTCAGCATAAATCAAGTTATGTCTGATCTAAAAATTGACAAAGACCGATTTTTCGGTTTTGCAGATTTAGTAGTCATTGTAAATGGTGTGTGTATCAAAGAAAACGTGAGCTACGTGTTTAGATAAATGGTTCAACCATTTCACCTGGTTTTGAAACTGCATACCTATAATAATTCTCTTTGTAAGCCATCCGCACCATCATATATCAAAGAATCTCCAATTGAAATAAATACAATAAGTGTTTCTATCATTGATTCAATGTCCCAGTTTGGAAAGTGACAGATAATTGATTGAATTTGATCGTATTTCTGTATATTTGATTGTATTTCTGTATCCAATTGGTATTTGTCTATTCCTCTAAAAGACAACGCGCCCCTGTACTGGCACTGAGAATATAAAGGAATGGAAGTGAATACTGCATGGTATTTTGACCAGTTCTCACTCCGTCTCAAAAAAAAAAAACACAATCATTGTTTTTATAATTACAGTGTTAATGAGATATTATTATTATGCCGCAATTTAGGGTAGTATACTGGTAAAATCGTTAGGACACCGAGCTAAACGCTTGGCGGCATTTCGTCTGTCTTTACGTTCTAAGTTAAAATTCCGCGTATGTCGTATTGTCTTTCAACCTTTCGGTGTTGATATACACATACACGCACTTATACATATTCATATATACACTGAAAACACACTTGCACACACATGTTTAGGCAGATATACATACGGATGCATACTCTCAATCATACAAGCACGTGCAAATAACCTGCCCAAATACACACACATACAAACACACACACATACGTAAACACATTCCATGCTCAGATATACACACCTCTTCAAAGAAACACGCACTCATATAATACTCATAGCAATCACACATTCTCATGAATAGACAGACACACGTACGCTCATACATGCTTTCAGCGACATACGCACGCATGCACACGCGCGCGCGCACGCATACAAGTCTTCGAATAGCGCACAAATCTTCCCAGCTGATCCCAAACCATAAATTTGATGGATTTCGGCAATTTAGCAATTAGATTTCACTTTTTAATGAAGAAATTATTTTGAAAATTTTGAAGAAAATTAGAAAACAATAAACCAAACAAAAACATAAATGAAAACATAACAAAATCCGTTATGATTTGAAAAAAGCGGGGGAAATGCTTTCCTAAGGAGAAAATAAAGGATTTTTTTCAATTATTAGGAGGGTTTTTTTTA
>NC_068993.1:51543425-51545925 GCF_001194135.2 Octopus bimaculoides
TTGCTATTCTATAAAAACAACGTCAATTTTTGTTTTTTTTTAATCTTACCCAATCATCTTAACAAAGAAAGGATAATGTCGACCCGAATATACAGGATATAATAATAATCCTTTCTACTGTAGGCACAAGGCCTGAAATTTTAGGTGAGGAGATTAATCGATTACATTAATTATTTCATCGACAACGACAGGATGAAAGCCAAAGTCGACCGCGGCGTAATTTGAGCTCAGAACATAAAGACGGACGAAATGCTGTTAAGCATTTTGCCTGGCATGCATAATAATAATAATAATAATAATAATAATAATAATAATAATAATAATAATAATGATAATGATGATGATAATAATAATGATAATAATAATAATAGTTTCAAATTTTGCCACGAGGGTAACCATTTTGAAGAAGGGGATAAGTCGATTACAACGACCCCAGTGTTTTACTGGTACATACTTTATCGACCCCGAAAGGAGGAAAAGCAAAGTTGACCTCGGCGAAATTTGGCCTCAGAATGTAACGACGGGCGAAATACCGCTAAGCATTTTGCCCGGCGTGCTAACGATTCTGCCAGCTCACAGTCAAATTTCAGGTAGAATCCCTGTAACACAAACACAAACACAAACACACTCAAAAGCACCTCCACTATTTTAAACAAAACTATTTTAAACACAACGTATACAAATTAACCATCTACAAAAGTACGGTATCTTAACTCAATACAGGAAGCAATATATTGCACGGTATTGGACACTATTCCCGGATTTCTGTGAATTCCGGACTTGTAGAAGCCGGATAAGCAGTCTGATACTGTAATTAAAAAAATGGTTGATTTGCGTGAGTTTGTAAAGTAATGTTACGTCTTCTACAGTGCAAACGTTATCGGGTAGAGAACTCAATAGGTTGGATTGAATGGATAAATATATTTGTTACACCAAAGTTGAAACTCTTCTCTGAATCCCACCTTTAGCCAGGATGGTCTCAATTGTGGAGACAAGGGAAAATCTAGGAGTTAATATAGAGATCAGTTAGTGAGGTACGTGACGAGACTGTCCGCCACTCTAATACGAAAAACAAAAATGGTTGACTTGATTCTTTCTAATGCGCTAAACGTTGGAAATGCCAATAGTAGGGTTAAATACAGTAATTAAAAATGATATAAAATTATTTTCTAGAAAGAATATAATATTACTTTCTAACTGAGCAAATAAAAGTGGTAAATATGAAGGTTTCTTTATGAATTTCCTAATAACCATATTTCAACTTACAATGGAATAACTAGGAGGGGTACGTGAAGAGGAAGGAGTTGCACGATTTTACTTTCAGCAAAATTTGTCTTTGGATATTTTTTTAATGTTTTCTTTTTTCTTTTCTTTCTACAGTGTTATTAAAGTTTCTCATTCCAAAGACATTGCATTATAATCAGTTATTTTCATTTCCTCAATATCATTATTATTATTATTATTATTATTATTATTATTATTATTATTATTATTATTATTATTATTATTATTATTATTATTAATACTACTACTACTATTACTACTATTACTGTTATGTTACTATTATTATTACTGTTGTGATTTTTATTATTATTACATTTTTTTACTTTCCTTAAATTTAAAGAGAAATCTTAATTTATTTGCTTCTTTTGTAATTCTTTCTTCTTTCAAAGGAGACCAGTGGTCATATTAAAATGAAAATTTCTCATTTAGAGAAGAAGCAAGAGATTTAAAATGAAAATAATTATATCCATAAATATAAACGAATGGGGAAATTATCAAAAAAAAATAAATAAATAAAAAAAAAACAAAAAAACAGTAAATGAAAGTAGAAGTGGAATAGAAATATATGAAAGATATTTCATTAAAAATGTAAATAACATTGGTTAAAAAATAGGGAAATAAATGAAGAGCAAAAAACGAGAGAAGGAAGTGGAGGTGGACATGGGTAAGACTAAAGAAGAAGACAGAAAGAAGGAAAAACTAAAGAAGATATCATAGAAGGATAATGGGAAAAAAAGAGTCAATGATTATTAGAAAGATAATGTAAAAGAGAGAGGGAGTTAGACAGGCTGAGGGCAGATTGAAAAGAAAGAAAGGGAAAGAAAAGGAGAGAAAGAAAGGAGGTATTTACGGGTTCCAAATTTTAGCACAAGGCTAACAGATTTGGGAGATGGGGAAAGTGGATTACATCGGCCCTAGTGCTTAGCTGGCACTTATTTTGTCGATCACCAAATGATGAATGGCAAAGTCGACCTCGGCGGAATTTGAAGTCAGAACGTAAAGACAGACGAAATGCTGCTACGCATTTTGCTTGCCTTACAGGATATAAGTAAATTGATAGATAGATAGATAGATAGATAGATAGATAGATAGATAGATAAATAGATAGATAGATAGATAGATAGATAGACAAGGTTGTGAAAATAAGGAGGCCGCTTAACATCCATGTGGTTTTAGGTTCAGTTCCACTGCGTAGAACTTTGACCAAATGGCTTCT
>NC_068993.1:51552390-51553087 GCF_001194135.2 Octopus bimaculoides
GTGTGTGTGTATTAGTGCGTGTGTGTTCGCGCGCGTGCATGTTCGTGCGCAGTGTGTGTGCATATTTGCTCACTTGGGACCATATGTATTTATACGCAAATACAAATTAAGTATGTCTAGCAACACATACAATATATATATATATATATCATTCTATAATACTTATGTATATACACAAATGCACATATGGCTAAGAGTATGTATGTATGTATACATAGATGCACATCTACACACACATATATATACATACACAAATGCTATTGTATATATATATATGTATACACACACACATATATGTATTTACATATATATATATATATAGACACATCTATACATACATATAGGCATATATATATATATATATGTGTGTGTGTGTGTGTGTGTGTATATGCACAAACACTTGTAAACGCACGCACACACACGGATACTCATAAGAACGTCAAGAAAATTCATACAGGTATACATACATCTACACATTCCTAGTTATACATCGACGGTACCACATAATAAGTCGTGTCTATATATTTGCACTGAAGTATTTGTTGTATTGACTTTAATATGCAAACATTCGTGTATATCTACAAACATATTCAGACGCACATACATATCTACAGACACATAAACGCACACACACACATACACATGCACACATATATATAGATAGCTAGAGAAATATGTATATACATATATATATATA
>NC_068993.1:51553712-51556603 GCF_001194135.2 Octopus bimaculoides
ATATATATATATATATATATATATATATATATATATACACATGCACACACATTTATATATGTCTGTGTACATGCATACCTGCTTATCTTTTTATGCATGTGGTGTGTGTTTCCATGCACATGCGCTTATACGTTGTACCTGTATAACGCATGTATTTATGCGTGTACCATAATTATAGTCAAATACCGCAACATATTATCAAACCGACTAGGTTAACTGCCAGTTCCATAAATGACATTAAAAACTAAACTAATAACCTCCAAGCAACTTCTTTGCTTCCTATTTCTCATTTATTCATTCGTATATTTTTTTATATATTTTTCTCTTTCTTTTCTTATTTGTTGTTCTTTTTACTCTTTGACTCTTACCTCTTCTTTACAGAACTACGATGCATCATTTCTCTCCTTCATAATTCTCGAGCCCCACCGCCTCATATCATTGATGCCAAATTTAACGTACGTACTAACGTTTCTCTTGTTATCTCCTCTTTCTCTCTCTCTCTTTCTCTCTCGTTCTTTCTGTCTTTATCTGTCTCTTCCTTTCTGTGTATCTCTCCTGTTGCACTTTATTTAGTCATAAATTAGAGTAAATTTACAGCTTTCATCTGTTTTAGGTAGGTGACTGCTTCCAATGGAATACATATTGTAGTAATTTATTGGATTTTGTAATAACATGGTGCAAGCTTTTACAGAGTGATGCTAGGTTGCAGAGTGCCAATTCGACAGCACACTCTTCCATTCTCAAATACAGATGTGTGCGTATACGTGAGCGCGTGTACATGCATGTATGTGTGTATATATGCGTATGTGTGCAAGTGATCGTATTTTTGAGTATGCATGAATATGCATACACACACAGACATATATATATAGAGAGAGATATAGATATAGATATATGCATATGTACGTATATATATATATATATATATATATATATATACACACACACACACACACACGCACACAAATATGAATATATGCCCATGTGTGTGTGTGTGTGTGTGTGTGTATCAAAACCAAATAAGGTAATAAGTAAAAGTTAAATTAATGACAAATGTACTGCACTTATAAATTACAAGTGTACTTACTGTATTTAACAGTTACGTTTGGCAAAAACGATGAGTTATTGCAGTTCTAAGCCAAACTGTCAACGGTTCGCATCGCATTGCTTCACTGCTGCCAGACTGTTGTGTTCAGAGCTTTATGAAGATATTAAACTTAATAATAATAATAATTCCTTTTATAGCCACACAAAAGAAAATTTGTTGTAGAAGGAAAAGTCGATCAAATCGATGCCAATACTTAGCTGATACGCATTTCTTCAACCTTGGATAGACAGAAAACAAATAAAAATCGTAAAAAAATCGACGGCTGTGTGATTCGAAATATGATAGTAAAGAGCTACAACAAAGCAGGGGGGTTTGTCTCTCTCTCTCTCTCTCTCTCTCTCTCTCTCTCTCTCTCTAGATTCAGCCAGTCTGTCTTTGTTCTTAGTTTTAAAGATCGATTAGACATTAATGGTTATAGACTGTACTTACAAAACGTTATGAATCCACGGAGGATGCTGTGATCTACCCAAGATTAAGACGCTCGATTCACCCACCCTATTCCCCTGCAGACTTCCATCTATTCCCCAAGATGAAAATACAGCTCAAATGTCACCGTTTTAACACCGCTGTCGAGATATAGAGCGAATTACAGAAGGTTCTCTACTCGCTTACGGAAAACGACTTCCAGGCCGGATTCCAAAAGTGGCCGCAACACTGGGACTGGTTTATTGCTGCGCAAGGTGATTATTTCGAAGGAGATGATGTTAAAACTTAGCTAAATAAGTTATATTTTATTAAATATAACTAGTCCTAGAACATTTTGATACCACCTCATAATCACCATCGTTGTTCCGAACTTTGCAACATATTCAGTTTACGCTAGATCCTGAGGGTTTTGCAATCCGGTTCTGTCACGGTGCAGCTTTACGTATGAAATAATAATGGTTTCAAATTTTGGCACAGGGCCAGCATTATCGGGGAATGGGGTAAGTCGAATAAATCGACCACGGAACTTAAATAATACTTATTTTATCGCCCTCGGCGGAATTTGAACTCAGAACGTAAAGATGTACGAATTACTGCTAAGCATTTTGTCCGGTGTGCTAAACGACTCTGCCAGTTGATGTCTGCCTTCTACGTCTGAAATAATAACGTACCGCTATAGGTGCAGGGCTGCCTGTATACGACTGAGATGAATATGACCGCAGTAAAACGTCCTGGGCACAAGCAATGGACGTGACAGATAGTCATTGTTTAGATTCATTATCGTGCTCTTGGCATACACTCGTATTTGCACAATACCTATATAAACGGGCCTGCCAATAATTGAGAAGTCATGTTGTTACTCGACTTGCTAAACATAGCAAGCAAATCTAGCACGCACTAGCTGGTGAGGGCAACAAAACGAACACGCACAGTACAGTTTCTGATATGCAAAATTGGCTAGATGGTCACTAATGAAACGCTTTTAATTATAAGACTTCATCAACAAAATCACCACTAGCAATATAGACAGTTAGACAGATAGATAGATAGATAGATAGATAGATAGATAGATAGATAGATAGATAGATATCAAACAATAAGCAACACGGATTTCAAAAGTGATTGCAGTACGCACGTTTCATGCTACTTCAATTTATTTAAGTAATGTGAGCATTACCTTAAATGCAATATGAAGAGCAATCTTCAGCTGCACGAAAAAATGCAGAAAAAAGACATATTACAAATGTGGCAACATATTAAAACCAAGTGGGAGAGAGCATACATAAAATCCAAATGTGAGGAAGAATATATAAGTCCATCTTGACATAGCAGGGTCTATCAGGCTAGTAATTGATTC
>NC_068993.1:51557006-51560574 GCF_001194135.2 Octopus bimaculoides
AGAGAGAGAGAGAGAGAGAGAGAGAGAGAGAGAGAGAGAGAGAGAGAGACATGCACAAACACATATAATGGTAAAACAAGGTAGACTCTACGTGGTTGCTTTATCTTCTGGAAGTATCAATCAAATTTACTCACCCAAAATAAATACATGTATATGCGTGTGTGCATATTTGTGGAATATATCTATATGTGTATATAGAAATGTGTGTGTACACACACATACACACACACATATATATATATATATACATATATATATATGTGTGTGTGTGTGTGTGTGTGTGTGTGTGTGTATGTGTGTGTGTGAAAAATAAAAAATGGGACAAGAACGCAAAGCATCCGGACAGTTAGGTGATACAAAAATGGGACAAGAAAACATCCAGATAGACGATACAAAGAAAACAAGGACAGGTCATTCGAAGTTGCCTTTCCTTAATCGAGTACCAGATTATCTTCGCAATTTCGGCCGATTATATATATATATATATATAATCACACACGCCGCACAAACACACATACAGAAAGAAGAAAGTGAGACGATTAAACGGCGTTCGTACAACTAAAGTAGTACTTGTGCTTATTATCAGCCTATGGTCAGTCGTTTAGTGTGAATAAATGCTGCACATGTGTTTGTTTATAAGCATAAGTATTTGCTAACTGCTGTAGCTGGGTATTGAATGTATAAAGTATATACCTGAAGTCGTATAACTGCATTAATATAGGACTTATATGAACTTACGGTTAGGTTCAGCATTAGCTGATAATATGCTTATTGTTTGCAATCCGATTGTGTTTGAACAATTAGAAGGTGATCATCAACCGTTCGTTAAGCATTTTAGTGATTAGTACACGTAAAAGAACGGGAAATCGAGTAATAAAGATTAAGTGAATCACAACGAGTGCGTGCGTTTGTTATTATGTTTGTTAATGACATAATGAAGACAGCGAGCTGGTATTATCGTAAGCGAGGAGGGCAAAATGCTTAGTGGAGTTTTTTTCCGGCTTTTTATGCTTCGATTTAAAATGCCGCCTATGTCGACTATACTTAAATTCCTTTCTAGGTCGATAAAATAAGGTATCTGCTTAACACTGGGGTGGATATAATCGAGTAACCCTCCCCGCAACAAATTTTAGGGAATGTGCAAATAGAAGAGAGAAATGTTGGTGTAATGATCTTCTCGAGATGTAATACAATATGTTTCAACAGACAAGTTCATATCAAAGTATCTTGCAAACCAATTACAAAAGCAAAGCAAGAAATCTCTTTACCAAGAAAGCAATTCGCCTAGCGTCAAGAACGTGTACAACTAACCATGGGCTACGGTAACTTTTACAACATAAAACAGGATCGTATATAACTCGCTATCTGCGGACAACAATAAAATACATGAAGGAATGTAATGCTCTGGGTTAAACCCATGTTTGGGAATGGAGGTAATAAATAACGAATCAATGAATCTTTTAATAGGAGATATTAATCGACCTTCTGGTAATGTATAGTAACTCGACATTCTGGCGAGGTTTAGTAGCTCTATCATCTAGTTAGGTATTGTAGCTCGACCTTCTTGTAATAGTGCCCAAATCTCACTCAAATCTTGTCCTATCTGCTTACTTCCTAACATACAATGAAAGCAACAACAGATATTATTGTCTTGAGCACTGTAACAAGTGTATTACATGATGTTTCATTAATCATTGGCAAGCTTCGTCAATGCTGAACCGGAGTTAATTACAACTGCCAGTTTGGGTAATTATCGTAAAGAGTTTATACTTAATTGTGAAGAAAACATGAATGTGCATGTGTGTGTGTTTTCCTTTTATTTTTTATTTTTACTTGTTAGACTGCGGTCCAGCTGGGGCACCACTTTCAAGAATTTGTAGTTGAGTGATTCGACCCTATTAATATTTTTCTCTTTTTAAGCCTGTTACTTACTATATCGTTCTCTTATACTGAAGCACTAAGTTACGGGAGATATAAGCACACCCACACAGCTCGTCAAGCAATGATGAGGGACAAACGCACTCAAACACAAGCACACACATACGCACGTATATATATATAGATAGACAGACAGACAGACGGATGGATAGATAGATAGATAGATAGATAGATAGATAGATAGATAGATAGATAGATAGATAGATAGATAGATAGATAGGCAAACACTAGCTGTGTTAAATATGAAGAAACCGCTTACAACCCAAGCTTTCCTTTCTCTTCGCGCAGCTAATGAAGATCAGTAGGGCCAGTTTGTTTCTTAGTATATAATGGTGTAGAATTTTAAGTTATAAGTAGATGTACAAGGGTGTAGAATTTCAAATTATCGAAACAGCAGAGTGTAGTCCATAATTAATTGATTTGCTGTCATTAGTTCCTTCAAAGGAAATTAAATAATCCACTTGATCTGCGTCTGGAATTGTGTGCGCTAATAAACAGCTATATGCCAATATTGTTTCGTGGACAATTGAGGGATATTCCTTCCCTGATGAAGGCCAAAGAAGTCTAGAGACTAGTCTGTTCTAGCTTACATTTGCTATGCGCGAAATGAAAACTATGTGTACCTATTAAACTACATGTGAGTGTATGCATATATGTATGTATATTGGTGCAGATGTGTGTGTGTGTGTGTGTTTGTGTTATACGACATAGCACAGTTTTCGGATAACGAAATGCATTTAAGAGAAATGAACATTCAAAGTAGATATTATGGTTATTAATAATGATGATGAGAAAACCAAGATTTCCCAATGTAACACCATACTGCGTTGGTTAATTGGTGATTAATTAGATGAAGAAGTAGGGTGTATGCGTGGAGTTGAGAGTGCTTCAAATTTAAATTGGCGTTAATTTAAATAATTTCAGTACATAAAAAAAAAGCACAGATTTCTTAATATTATGCAGCGTACGTATTTAGCTGTTTGTCTCTAAGTTAGGACTTAAAGGATGACATATACATACATACATACATACATACATACATATATACACGCATATATATACATATATATTTATATATATATATATACATATATATATATGTGTATGTATATATGTACGTATATGTGTATATATACACACATACATACATACATACATACATACATACATACATACATATACATGCATATACATGCATATATATATATATATATATATATATATATATATATGTATGTATATATATATATACATATGGAAATAATCACGCGCCGTTATCTTGAGTGCCTGGAAATTACCGGTAAATAACCCAGCCTCCATTATGTGTACCGAGTAAACTAACCTTTGTTTGGATGATTCTACACACAGATTGCATACAGTACATTTTACATGCACAAAGGCACAATTACATGCATGCATGCATACAAGCAAGCATACATACATACATACATACATACATAAAGGGAGAGAATATACGTGCGCATTCTGGACCACTCGAGTGCGCATTCTGAAGAGCTCGCTTACACACTCTCCTACACATATACACATGCACAAACACACACGCACACACACACACACACATATACACACACAGACACAGACACACACACACACACACACACACACACAC
>NC_068993.1:51560584-51561252 GCF_001194135.2 Octopus bimaculoides
CACACACACACACACACACACACACACACACACACACACACACGTATTTCGCAAAATTCGTGATATGAAATTAATTATTTATCGAAATATGTTAATTCGCAAGCTTATTTGACAATATTCTAATAATCACTTTTAATTATATACTGATTCGTTAAAACTATTTCCTCATTTAATACATATCTGAAGTGTGTGGGAAGGACGGGAGGTGAAGGCTTAGAGAGGTGTGCCACTGTGTGGGGGTGCTCTGGTTGGGGAGTTGTGCCGTTGGGTGAGGTGTAGTGTGTTGTGAGGTAGTGGAGAGGGTATGTGTGGCGTTGTACCAATGGAAGTGGTAGGTGAGCTTGACAGAAATGATATTCATCTATTTGTCTGTTCGTCTGTTTCTCTATCTATCTATCTATCTATCTATCTATCTGTCTGTCTGTCTGTCTATCTCCTTACCTATCTCTCTATGAATTATAAATGTCTGTTTTTCCCTTACTCAAAGTATGCCTATGTATGTATATATGTATGCATATATGTGTGTACCTAGTTAATCTAAATAAACGTATGCATTCATGTATATATATATATATATGTGTGTGTGTGTGTGTGTGTGTGTGTGTGTGTGTGTGTGTGTGTGTGTGTGTGTGTATATATGTATATATATATATATATATATATATATA
>NC_068993.1:51563443-51568151 GCF_001194135.2 Octopus bimaculoides
TATATATATATACATACATAGTATGTATGTTTGTATATTATGTATGCATGTGTGCATCGATGGTTTCATTCTTCACGAGCAAAATCCCAGCAGTTTTGATAAAAATTTTCCTCGATAAATAGAAGGAAAAAATATTCAAATTTTACTAACCATACCCGATACCTTCAATGCTTGAATGAAGGAGAATTTGATCGCATCTTAATTCTACCTCGTTTTTCCAGTACAAAACTTTGAAGCATTTCCCTTACATGAACGTCACCATTTTGTCTGTGAACTGTGGGACCATTAGAAACGTTATTGATTAGGGTATTTTACTTTAACCTGATTTGAATGTACCCGCTTTATATACATGATTGGAGAAAATAAAAATTGCTTAATATGAATGTACATAATTCAGAATATATTTTAACTAGATTCGGATATTCACCTAATTTGGTTAGTGCACATTACTTCATAAAGAGCCTAGGGCTTGTTTCGCGCTTTCTCTAGCGTATATCTTTTTCCTGGATGGGACGCTTATCCGTCACAAAGTTAGTCATTTTTACCAACTGAGTGGACTCGTGCAACGTGAAATGAAGTGTTTTGCTCAAAAACACAACGCATGGCCCGGTCTAGGAATCAAAACCACAATCTTACGATCATGAGTTCAACCCTTTAACCACTAATCGATACGCATCCACTACATTCATCCATTAGCTTATATTCTTTTCTACATACAGTTAACCTTGAACCGACTGCATCGCTCGACTTGTAGAGGACAGTGAGCGCCTGAAGACATTCCAGATACTAACTGCCCGATTTTGGTCGTTAAAGACGTATGAGGCTCTCTCTGATCTTAGAGGTGATCTGTATCCAAACCATGGTGCTAGGACAGTCTGCAAAATATTGGTCCTGGAATCAGTGATGGTCATATCCTAATGATTGAACCAGTTTGGGTTCAATAAATGTAATAAATAGGACAGCCAATATATTTACTAAATAATCTTTAGCTGTTTAGAATTTAAACATAAATAATCTGAGAGAATTTTAGTTGAAAATTTCTAAAAGCATTTTTGATTTATTATATATGCACACATACACTTCTCTGTGTGTGTATGTGTATATGTGCGTGCATTCGTGTGTGTATGCCTATATATATATATATATATACACACTTATACTCATATGCGCACGCAGATATACATATATATATATCTATATATATATGTGTGTATGCATGTATGTACTTATGCATATATTTATCTATCTGTCTATCAATCTATCTCACGCTCTCCCTATACATATGCAACCACACAAACACACACATAGACAAACACACTCGCTCACACATACGCTCTCGCGCGCACACACATAATCTGTATGTATTTAGGTAGGTATATGTGCTCTGCATGTATGCAGGCGTGTGAATGTTTACGTGAGAGAATGTGAGAATTTGAAAATGTGTATTCCTATGTGTTTATGTGCGCGGGCACATAATCCAAAACACCCACAACATACCGTCACTACCAGCGCCACCACTTCTGTTATTTGATTAAATAAACAGAAGACTGACTGCCACCAAAGTAAAACTTATTTGTCTGCTTACAGAATTAATGTTCCTTGTGGCATTATTTATAAGCTTCTTATTTCACAAACATAAAAAAACCCAAAGAATTATAGAAAAAAATCTGGCACTTGGCAATTTATTAATCAATTTTAGATCCAAAATGTCTGATCATGTAATTATTGATTTTTGTATGTGCTTTTTATTTATCACGAGGAGATTATTATTATTAATATTATTATTATTATTATTATTTTCTTTAAAGGAGAACTATGACTCAATTTATTGACCTTCTATATATTGTAATTAACTGATAGATCCTCGAGTTAGACGAAAAGTAAAGAGACATAAATGACCTTGATAAAGTTTGAACTCAGAATGGCTTGTTGATAGTTTAGTCGTGACCTTTATTGCATGAGCTATCAGACTGGCAGATAAAAAAAAGGAGGAATATAGTGATATTTTCTTCACCGAAGCTATGCTCTGAAATCTTGTACTAGAATGGGTCTGCTAAAGTCAGTCATGTTTTAGACGTTGGTGTGCCACAAGGGGACGTATTAACACCACTACGTTAACACTGCTTTGTAGTCTATTTAGTGAACAATCACAGCCTATTTCTTCTACGAGATCTCTCTAACAAGGCTTGGTGCGACTGGAGGCTATTATAAAAGCTTCTTGACCAACGTGTCTCGTGGTAAGATTAATCCTTGTGCCACATGATTATAAATTGAACTTCTTAAGTATACGACTACAACTACGACTGTGTCTAATATGTCCACACGGATGAAGTATTTGAACTCAATATCGAACACAATGGAACTTTAATGGATAACAAGGTATAAATCTAGAATTGTGCAATAAAGCAATGAAGTAACTGTTTAGAAATATTTAGTGTAGTACCTCGACAACATGACGTGAAATCTCATTCCTATTAAATTTACTTTTCAACTATGCACCGTAGACAAACAGCAATCCGAAGAGACCAAATCATGCCGAGACACCGGGGTTCTGAACGAAAGATAGTGTTTGTAAAAGACTTTTTAGTATATTTCACTGAGAAATAAACAATAAGTGATGCCGATCCACAGCTGTATACTGTAAAAATGTTATACACTAGTATTTTAATATGAATCCGTTGCAAGTATGTCTATTAATATTATCTATTAGAGTATACAGGTCTCTCAAGTATAAATATTTGATATTAAGCCAATGACGAAATTCGGTTAGTTTGACAATAAATTTATTTCAATTTTTGACACAAAGCCATAAATTCGAGGAAGGGTGTAAGTTGATTATATTGACCCCAGTTTTCAACTGGTACTTAATTTATCGACTCCGAGAGGATGAAAGACAAAGTCGACCTCGGCGGAATTTGAACTCAGAACGTAAAGACGGACGAAATGCTGCTAAGTATTTTGCCCAGCGTGCTAACCATTCTGCCAGCTCGCCACCTGAAAGCTTTATTATATATTGATTCAGAACACACATGGTTTTTAAATTTATGTCTCATTGTCACTGATTATAGCATCTTAAATTTATCTTTACCATTTTGTCATATGTGTATGTGTGTGTGTATGTGTGTGTGTGTGTATGTGTGTGCGTATGCGTACTCACGCATTTGAAGCACCAATGAATTACAGTAGCCATTGGCCGTCTCTGTATCATACTTAACGTGTATACATCGTTGACAGGCAAGCCACTATTTCGACAGCAGACGTTCACAGTACTTTAAAATATCTTACCCTGCTGCACGTAGATCCCACAGGGACTTTGGCAAGATATTAAGCAGCTCTGGACCCTTGAAATCGAACCCGAGTTATTGCAGTACCAGGTTCTTAGTCAAGACAGTGTGGCTGGGGCCTTTGGCACTATACATCGGCGTCTTGCTCGGGATTGTTATAACTCCCAATTCGGTGCCAGCCCCTCTTGGATCTCTTATATGCATACTACTTCATATGATTCCTGTCGTCGCTTCAGTCTTTCAGCCTTTCACAGTAGCAAATCTTCTAGGTGTAGCACCATTGAATCGCTTGGAGTTCCTTATTCCTTTGATATTATGCGGTGACCATAGTTGTGAGTTGTATCCAAACGCCTGAGGACAATTTTCTTCTATAGAGAGCCATCATAGTTTCTTGGCTTCCTGGCCCCTATTTTTAAAGTAACACGTACACACATTCACATGTACTCTCTCTTTCTCTCTTTCTCTCTTTCTCTCTCTTTCTCTTTCTCACACACACCCGCATACATGTGCACGTATCTTGTGTAAACCCAATGAAATTCAAGTAATTTTTTTTTTGTCTTAGGACAAGATATCATTCTATGCAACATTTCTCTTTACGTAACTGTCAGATATTGGAGAACTGGTAACAGATATTCTTTGAATGTCATATGGAAAATACCAGCAACATTATATACAAAATAATATACATAAAACAAAAACAAAAAAAAACAACATATATTTATTCCGTAGCAACTTTATGTTGAAGTGTCCGGTGCTAATCTTCGTCTTTCGCAAAACTTCTCTTCTCATTGATACATTTATCAGTTATGGAGTCACACAGTAGTGAAACATTTTAAAGCAATTTGCATTGAATATTAAAACCAGAAATTTTATGAAAACTTGCAAGAGCTCTTCGGTTTTATAAGGAAGAAAATGTTCACTTGCGAAAACATTGGTCTTTTGTTCTCTCTATCTCTTCACAAACACTGCATCATATTTGCATATTTAGATTCATGAATACTGATGGGAAGGTTTAATCGTATTGTTGTCTTTTGTTTTCTTATTTTTGTAATTTGTTCGTGTTTTGATTTTTCTGGTTGTTGATGCCAGTTATGGTAATGCTGCTAGTGGTGGTTGTGGTGGTGGTTGTGGTGGTGGTGGTGGTCGTCGTCGTCGTCGTTATTTTGGTGTCGGTGGTGGTATTGGCGGTGTTCTTGTGGATGCCAGGAGTTTTCGTGGTTGATATACCGTTGTTGTTGTTGTTGTTGTTGTTGTTGTTGTTGTTGTTATGGTTGTTGATGTTGTTGCTGTTGTTGTTGCTGCTGCTGCTGCCGCTGTTGATGCTGTCGGTGGCGGTGGTGGTGTTGGTGGTGTTGCCGTCGGCGCTGCTGGTCTTGCTGACTGATATGTTGTTTGCGTGGTTGTTGTTGTTTTTGGTATTGCTG
>NC_068993.1:51568542-51569843 GCF_001194135.2 Octopus bimaculoides
GTGGTGGTGGTGGTGGTGGTGGTTGTTATAGTATTGACGCTGGTTGCTTTTTGTTTATGATATTGATGGTGATGGTGATGGTGATGGTGATGGTGATGGTGATGGTGGCAGTGATACTGGTGGTGGTTGTCGTCATCGTGATCGTGGTGATGGAGTAATTTTCATCGTGGCTTTGTTGCCGATGTCGTGGTCGCTGTTTCCGGTCATGCAACTAGATGTGATTTGCAATCTATCATAGATTCTTATACTGGTTAATATTCGGACAGCGAACGCTAGTTTTAACTGATAGCTACAGACAGTGTGTCTTGTAATACGGGTAACTGTTATAGGATATTAACTGCTACTGTAATGGTGGCGATGGCACTGTTGGCTGTTATTCTGCTGGTACATCTAATGGTCATGTCGGTGGTGGATATAGTGTTGGTAGTGGTGGGCGAAGGCGCGTGGCTTAGTGGTTAGTCGTGAGGTCGATCCCTGACGGAGTATTTTTTTCCTTGCGCAAGATGTTTTTGTTCTCGTTGCTCCGATTCACTCAAATGGTAATAATGAGTTTACCTGTAATTCAAAGGGCCAGCCTTGTCACATTTTGTGTTACACTGAATTTCCCTGAGAACTACGTTAAAGTTATGCGGGTCTGTGCAGTACTCAGCCACTTGCACGTTATTTTCACGAGCGGTCTGTTTCATTGATCGGATCAACTTCACCCTTCGTCAAAGCCGACGAAGAACAATTTACATATGATGATGATGATGGTGGTAGTGATAGATGTAGTGTTGGCATTCAGGTTGGTATTGGTGGTTATCACTCAGGTTATCACGTGGTTTAGTGGTTAGGCTAATCATGTTACCATCGAAAGGTCGTGAGTTCAATTCCAGGCCGTGTGTTATCCCGATGGGCAACACAATTTATTTCATGTTACTCCAATTCACTCATCTGGTAAAAACGAGCAGCACCTGTATTCAGTCTGTTGATTAACAGCCCAGTCAAGATGGTATTTTCTTCATCTCCTACTCTTGTATTTGCACACATTTACAAAATGACTTTCTGAAGTGAACTTCCATTATGCAGCTGAGGAGTACATTTTCATTGCACATCTTATGTGCTGTTCTCACTACATAAATAAATGAAGTTTGTATGAAACGTACGTACTGCTATAACCTGATACATTTTTGTTGCCTTTCTTCAAATTTTATTCACCAAATCTCTTGATTTTGTTTTTGGTTTTTACCCTACCAAATTCTGGTGCCACATACATTTTAAGTACCACATTTAATCTTTTGATTAAATCTATAATATTATAT
>NC_068993.1:51571829-51574569 GCF_001194135.2 Octopus bimaculoides
ATATATATATATATATATATAAGCATATTTGCGCGCTTCAGTAGATATATGTGCTCTTCTACTTTTTGTTTAGAATATGTATTTTGATATTTATGTAGCCAAATATATTTACGCTTTTATCTACATGTACTTGTGTGTAAGCAAACATATTTAAGTCGGAGCACGCATATGTGTGCACGTTCGTCTATATGTGTAATGATTGGGTTTTCGAAACATTAGTGAGAAGAAGCAAAAAGAAGATTAGAGAGTGAAAGATAGATAGAGAGAAAGAGAGAGAGAGAGAGAGACAGAAAGTCACGGGGAAAGACTGAGAAAGAAGTAAAACAAGAAAAGCAAATATAAACAGCAACAACGCCAAAAAACAATAGCAAAACCAGCGAAGATGACAAAAATTTTCAACTTCCTAAATCGTATTAAAATATTTTCAATATTTTCTATTTATATATTTTTTAAAGGAAAAATCAATCGCTGTTCAATATAATATAATATTGCTTATTATGCAAAAATCTGTTTAATAGAAGAATAACGTTGGTTTCATATATTGCTATATAAGTGCGGTTTTGTAAAGACAACAGAGCAAGTTACTAGGTCTTATAGCGTGTGTGTTTGTGTGTCTTTTATCTTTTACTGATTTCAGTCATTAGGTTGCAGCCATGCTGGGGGCACCGTTGTAATGGGTTTAATCAAGCTATTCGATTCTAATATTTGTTTTGTTTCAAGTTTGGTATGTATTGTCTCGGATTTGGTTCAAGACAGGAATGTATAAATAGAATATTTAGTTCGATTATATAGGCTGTAAATGTTATCGGAACATTTAATTGGAAATCGAACATTCCTTTTTTTCTATTTTCTTTCTATTTGTTCTCCCACCCTCTCCTCTTCTCCCTCCAGTATTTCGTTGAGCAAGAACCCGCGCACGCCATAAACATTTTGTACAGAGTTTGTACTGTTTTTGCGATAAGTTGTGAATTGTATTTCATTTGGGTGTTAAACGAATTCCTCTTTACAGCAGATGGCATCCACTTCGCAGGAGGCTGATTCCAAAGCCCTCTTTTGTACCGAATGGACTCTTCCTGGGGTGCTTCTCCTCCCACTTAATCACCTTTAAGCAATTCCTTGGAAGTTATTTTTATCATAAATTTCTACTGGTTCCCTTCGTCCACCATCTCATCTCCATTCTCATAAGTGTACAATTGTGAAGGGACAGATCCTAGTGGTTAATTTCCTGCTGCAGGTGCCGTTTTGTTATAATAATCGTTTGTACTAAAGGAACGAAGCCTAAAATTTTGGGATAAGGGATTAGTCGATTACATCGACCCCAGTGTTCCACTGGGATCTAATTTATCGACCGCCAAAAAATGAAAGGAGAAGTCGACCACAGCGGAATTCGAACTCAGAACGTGGCGACGAGCGAAAAATCGGTAAGCATTTCGTCCAGCGTGCTAACCATTCTGCCAGCTCATCACCTTAGTAATAATAATAATAATCCTTCCTATTATAGGCCTGAAATTTTGGAGGAGGGGACTAGTTGATAACATCGACCCCAGTGTTTCACTGGTATTTAGTTTATCGACCCCGAAAGAATGAAAGGCAATGTCGACCACGGTGGAATTTGAACTCAGAGAGTAAAAGACAAACGAAATGCCGCTAAGCATTTTTCTCAGTGTGGTAACCATTCTGCCAGCTCGCCAGAAGAAGAAGAAGAAGAAGAAGAAGAAGAAGAAGAAGAAGAAGAAGAAGAAGAAGAAGAAGAAGAAGAAGAAGAAGAAGAAGAAGAAGAAGAAAAAGAAGAAGAAGAAGAAGAAGAAGAAGAAGAAGAAGAAGAAGAAGAAGAAGAAGAAGAGCAACAACAACACACTTTTTATTGGCCACAACGGCCGAATACAAAACAAATAGGGACAATACAATAAAAGGTCAAGTGGGGTGTTGAACAATGCCGTGCATACAATAAGTAACAAAAAGACAAATAATAGAATTCAACAATAAAAATTCTCCAAAAGTGGGGAGTCCCTCACAGCTACAACATCAGAACCCCACACAACCTGGTTATTCCGACCGCCAGATGCACTTCAGCAGGCGCCTGTATTTTTCTCAACTTCTCCGGTTTACAAACGGAAGTTCGGAGTAGGCCCATTCACACGTGCCATCCTCACCACATACACCCACTTTTGAATAAATTTACAGTGAGGTCAGATCTTCCGTCTCTACCCTCAGATTCTTGCGTATTCGGGTGACTTGTTAACAGACCAGCATGTAACATATAAGGAAGCTATAATTTCCAGTCACTTGAGGGTTGTCAATTATCGATAACCGGTACTGATGACAACTACCGAGATTCATTGATCCACTAAGGGCGCCCTCAAATAGCTGTTTGTGTCACAACACCTGGTGACTGAAGCAAAAATTTTCTCAACAGCATACCTCAGTGAAAATGGCTTTTCAACATATCTAACTCATCACAAAACATGTAATAACTTTAATAATGCTAGTAGTAGTAGTAGTAGTAGTAGTAGTAGTAGTAGTAGTAGTAGTAGTAGTAGTAGTTGTAGTAGTAGTTGTAGTAGTAGTAGTAGTAGTAGTAGTAGTAGTAGTTGTAGTAGTAGTTGTAGTAGTAGTAGTAGTAGTAGTAGTAGTAGTTGTAGTAGTAGTTGTAGTAGTAGTAGTAGTAGTAGTAGTAGTAGTAGTAATAGTGGTCGTGGTAGTGGTAGAGGTAGTGGTAGTGGTGGTAATGGCAGTAGTA
>NC_068993.1:51575711-51575935 GCF_001194135.2 Octopus bimaculoides
ATATATATATATATATATATAAATGTATATGTGAGTGCGTATACATGGATCGATGGATTCATACATGTGCATACATGTGTGTATGAGTGTCTATGCATATATGACTATGTATGGGTGTGCGTGTGTACATTTCTGTTTATACAGGTCATACACATACATATATGCACACGTATATTTGTATATATACATATAATTATACATATATATATATACATATATATATA
>NC_068993.1:51576082-51592407 GCF_001194135.2 Octopus bimaculoides
ATATATATATCATGTGTACGTGTGCATGTTTGTGTATTGTTTATGTATGCGTGTATTTATGTATAAGAGTGTCTTGTGACTTATGATAACTGACCTAATTACAATATCGAACTGCTGCTGCTGCTTGTGCTTCTGCTGCTTGTGCTTCTGCTGCTTGTGCTGCTGCTGCTGTTGGTTCTGTTGCAGCTGCGTTCATTTTCTTCTTTACTTCAGTTGTTGGTGATGCACTCATTGCCGTCAATGTTACTTCACTGTTGCTTCTGCATTGTGAAGCCTCCCGAATTTACTAAAGAGCTGATACATTTGACATACAACCTTTTCGCTGTTACATACACATTGAGTTCAATAATCGATTAGCTTTGGGTGACACCATTGAAGCCTATGTTCCTTTATGATGTGCATCTCGAACAGTGTCTCTCAACCACTTTTATTTGTGAATCACTTTGATTCCTATTTTAGTCGGAATGACCCTCCTAGCCGACCCGAACCATAGCGTTCTTGGGAATTCTATTGACTCAGGTATAGCATCAAACTCCAAAACTCTTCAGCACCCGACTGGGAGTTTCCCCACAGAATGCAGCAGAACGCTACTTAGTGGCCAGAGTATTGGGATCTCAATCATAATGTCGTGAGTTCGATTCCCTGTGGCGTATTGTGTCCTTGAGCAAGTCATTTTATTTCTCGTTGCTCCAGTTCGCTCATCTGGCAAACATAAGTTATACCTGTTGTTGAAAGGGTCAGCCTTGTTACCCACTGTGTGTAACTTCGAATCTATTTGATAATTACATGTATCGCGTATCTGCGGAGTGCTCAGCCATTTGCACGTCAATTTCATTAGCAGAATATTAGGTTGATTGTATCAACTGGAACATTCATCGTCGTGACCGACGGAGAGCCAAACTACTTTTTTGTAGGGGTGTTTTGTTCTGACTTTGCCCTCTCTGTTCCACTGGAGATTTTTCGGTTTCGTCAGGGCCACATCACAAACTAAAACTGACCACTTTCTCAGCTATTTTTGGTTCGTTGTCGATACGGCCACCTTCTCACTCTATTAAAATTCTTTTGTTGAAATTTAACAAATAGATCAATTTCCATTGAACACACCTTTGATCAAAAGCTTTCGAAGCACATTCATCCTGGTTTTTTGAAGCGTATTCAAAGTGATCTTACTTGCTGAAGAATAGTCTTTTTAATTTTTTTGTATTTGAAGATTTCGTTACTATTTCTTGTAGGTTAAGAAACTAAGTAGGTATTTCCTCTTTACCACTTCTGCTTCCGATTGATAAATGTTGTTATATTAATTGATATTATATACATCAATTAATATAGTGTTCTATTAATTATTAATGAATATAACAATTAATATATAGCTGTATTAATTCGTAATGTATACATCAATTAATATATAGTTGTTTTAATTGGGAGTGTACATGCCAATTAATAGTTGTTATATTAATTGATAGCCTGTATATCAATATATTGTATGTTAATTGGCAGTGTATATATCAATTAGTTATATTAATTCTTTCTTATTTAGGCGCGTGGCTTGAAATTCAAGTCGGAGATGTTTAGACATCGACCCTAAGACTCGACTGGTTCTTCTTTTACCGATCCTCCAAAGGATCAGTAAAAGTTGACCTCTACGGAATCAGAAAGATGGACGATATACGGCAAAACATTTCGTCTGGCGTGCTAACGATTCTGCATAGTAAATCTTACAACTTTTCATGTCGTTATTGTTTCTGCTCTGTATTTATCGTTGCGTTGTTCTTCAGCTCAAGTTTAGCTCTAACGGAACAGACTTATAACAAAATGCGTTCTAACCGTCCTTCGTGCTCATCTCATTATTTTGTTTATTGAGAGTACATTGTTCAATGTAACTTTTTGTTTAAAGCGCTAATATATAATTTGAGGGAGATTTAAGTTCTATATTCAGCAGTTCGGAAGACTACGTAGAGATTACCTCGCTAACGTTCGCTAGATGGCACTTTGTAGTGCATTTCGGTGAAATCACTTACCGTTTATGTGTCATTTTATTTGAAAGTGTCTACATCCTCATAGAAACGTAGCTGAAAGAGTATGTCTTTTGTCCCAACGAAAAGAACGTTGAATCGAAAATAAGCATCATAAATCGGTGTCATTCATCCAATTTATTTGATGTGTATCTTTTATATTTACATCTTTCAGTCATTAAAAATGTGGAGATGCTGGGGCCTCACCCTTCAAGAGTTTAGTCGAAAATCGACCCAATACTTATTTTTAAGTGTTGTACTTGATCTATCAGTCTCTTTTGCCGAACAACCAGGTAAAAGTTGTCAATCAATGGTGGGGGCGACATATTTACAATAGGCTTGCATCAAATTCACTTGCAAGGCATTGGTCGACCGGGGGTTATAGTAGAAGTTAATTTGCCCAAGGTACTCTATTGTGGTAGTGAACCCAAATCCACGTGGTTACAAAGCGATCTACTTAACCACACAGCCATGCCTGCGTATACCTAATATATAAAGTGTATATGTAATATCTAATGTATATATTTCTGAGGTTTTGCAGTGTTACTAGAACGTAACAAAAATAAGAACTTATTGCAATAGAAACAATTTTCTTTATTGTATAGTAATAGCACGTGATCATGAAATAAACAAAAGAACAGAGCTGTTTGTTTTGGTCCGCCTTAAATTAACGCTTGTAATCATTGAAAATATTTGCAGTTAAATCATTCATGAAAGAAACAAATGTTTCCAGTATATAACCTTTTCTTCGGTTACTTCTGAACATTTACTATTGATCAATAGTTAACATAGAAATATGTAATATTTTTCCCACCACAGCAAACTCGTAACCTCCAGCGGTTCATTGTGCTTAACATTCCTTCAGTAATATCAATGACCAACTGAATCTGTTGCCAGGTTACTTTGATTGTGCAATAAAAAAACACATTTTTCTGATTTCTATTCGTATTCTCAATAAAAGGTCTCCATTCATTCAATAGATGTTCATGTATAGATCTTTGCCGTCATTATGAACGAAGGAAGCCAGCCTAAGGTTTAATAAATGGCAACAGCGATTTACGACAAGCACCAGCTATTATGTATTTGCACGACATGCTAGAAATAACAGTCAAATTTATCCTAAATCTTACTCCATCGGCATAAAATATAAAAGAATGCTTTCGATAAAGTACCTGTAAATACATTATCTCTGAAAATGAAACTTGAGATAGATCGGAGCTGGCCAGCCTGAGGCCCGCGGGCTGCATGTACCTCGCAGACTTTTACCTTCCGGCCCTCTTGATACTTTCTTGAAATGGGTGACCTCTTTCTATATTTAATTTCAAAATAGAATTGTTTGTGTAAAACATTTGTTTCAGTTCTATTTCCAAATTTCTTGCCAATAGAGAAAGAGCCAGTGTCTAACCTGGATCCAAAGCTCTTTCATTGGAATTTCAACATCAGCAACAGGGTATGTATGTATGTATGGATGGATGGATGGATGGATGGATGGATGGATGGATGGATGGATGGATGGATGTATACGTGCAGATTTGTATGTTTTGTTTTATGTTTATCTTTTCGTGCATATACTTGCATATCTAGACATGCTCATATGTACTTGAATGATAAACCTCTGGAAAGTTTTACAGATGTTTACAGTTCCAGCATTGGCTTAGATCTATAGTCTTCGAATCAGCTGTCTGTAATTTCGTTTTGAGAAGCCTAATTTCCCAAGGTGGGTATTTAGGTAGTTTTGTTACATATCCCAGTGCCTCAATAATTTCAGTTACAAACCTGAACTTGTAATCTGGATAGCAAGTGCAGACTTCTCAATAGTTCAGCATAGGTACTCTCTTTATCACTGATCTTCAACTTTGTTTGTATGTATGTATGTATGTATGTATGTATCTATCTATCTATCTATCTATGCATGTATGTATGTATGTATGTATGTATGTATATACACACAATAATAAATAGACATACCATGGCCTTCAGCACGGCTCCTGTCTAATAAATTGCGCTCACAATGCACTGACCATACCGCGGTTATATTAGAAGATGACTGTCCAATATATGATGTGAAGGTTTCGAACCAAGTTGTTTTTAAAAGCGAACTTCTTAACCACAGAGCCATGCCTACATCGTATTAATGACGCAGTCATGTCTGCATCGTATATGATGCTATGGTGTTTAGAATATAAAAGAAATTTGAATTGAACGCTTAGATATGAAGGAATAATTACTGGTAACATTGATAAAAATGTATAAAGAAAGATTATATTATCTCGGTTCGCTACGGCTCTCTATAGCCCGGCTAATTTCTTAACACTCAAACACAATTCTTTGTATGAAAATCTATATAGCAAGCTAATATGATTTTTCGATTCAGTAGCCAAAATTACATAAGAACAAATTGTATCTATTATTCAGCAATAATCATGCAGAACAGTAATATCATTGATCATCCCATTGTAATATCAGGGTGAGAAATAGATATAGAATGGATACAGAAAATTATTAAGACAAACCAGGATAAAAAACAAATAATATAAAATAATAAAAATGTGATAGAATAGAATTGAAGCTGAAAGGTTAACCTATTGATCTGTACGCCTAGATACTTTGATATATGATACTAGAATTTACTAGTATAACAGTAGACATTATAAACACCAATTTCAAACGGCAATGAGAATCAAACCCATTAACGGGGATCAAAACACGTATTTATTGCCGGGTGGACGACTGCATTAGCAATTATATTACCTATATTACAACATACTCTCGTCTGTAGGGGTCTTTCTCTTTTCTGTCTCAAAATTTTACTTGTAAAGCAAAGTACCTATTGCATAAAACTATAATTATTTAATTCATAATTTAATAGGAGCTTCAGTATTCTCATTTGGGAGAATGTAATTCTAGATTCTAATTTCCATATAAAAACCATTATTCATAGTTCATTGTTATGTCTTGAGTCTTTGGGGCATGACTGAAGACTTCCTTTCCAAGCAATCATACCAATTCATGACATGTTTAGAAGTTAGTTTTGACTGCCTTTTACGCATCGCTGAAACTTAACGAACCAACATGAAAGCCACCAGGTTATTTCTCAACTACTAGATATAACAGATATATCTTCCTCAAACCAGACCCTGTTGTATAGAGGAAGTGAGGGGAATGTAATCCTAGACACTTTATTTAGAAAATAAAGGACAGGAGGGTCAACACTGAGAATCTCTCAGCCATAAGTCAGATTAATTATGGCTGAAAGTCAGGATTGAAGGCAGCATCGATGACGCCTATATGGCCTCCAAGGCTGATGAGGGAGAGGAAGGTATCCTCAAATTGGAGAGCTTGCACTAGAGTAAACTCGAGTTGACCAGGTAATAGTGTTAAACCGGCTAACGTATAATTTCAAACATACAACTAGGCCATAGTGGTATTTGAATTCGGGATGCAAAGAGCCGCTACAGATACCGCAAATCATCCGGACTCACGAGCTTACATTTCTGTCAACCCCACACTTTTGACTGCTACGTTGTTTTATCGATCCTGGAAAGATGACATGCAACGTTTACCCCGGTGGGATTTGAACTCAAAGAGCCAAGTATCGGAATAAATACCGTGAAGCATTCTATCCGCCGCTAAAATGACACCACTAATTCCCTGGCGGTGGAAAAGAAAAAAGTATAATGGTTTCTAATTTAGGCACAAGGCCAGTAATTCTTAGAGGAAGGGGCTGGTCGATACTATCGACCTCAATGCTCGACTGGTATTTAAATATATCGACCCCGGAGGGATAAAAGGCTAAGTAAGAATTATTTATAGCAGTTTATGTAAATAACAAAGATATGCTAAATAATTATTTAAATTATTCAGCATTTAAAAAGTGAACAAATATTTGTTGTAAACAACGATCGAATAAAATTCACGTCTGAGACGGATAAATTGTCAGTAAACTGAGAATGAATATTTATAAACTTTGAAATTTAGTGACTTCGTAAATATTGTGTCTAATTCTGATTGAAGGACAGCAATTTTGAAGGGAGGGGGCAACTGGATTTCTTCCACCTCAGTACTTGACAGGTATTCTACTTTATCGACCCCGAAAGAAGGAAAAACAAAGCGAAATTGACGTCGTTGATATTTGAATTCAGAACGTAAAGAGCGGGAAATTATGCTGCTCGGCACTTTGTCCGACGCACCAACGATTCTGCCAATTCACCGCCTTTAGGAGCTCCATAACTATTTTTTATAAGTTTAGAATAAGGACCACCAATATGAGAATAGAGAGCAAGTGGATTACGTCGCCGCCAGTTCGTTACTTGTACTTTACTCCATCGAGCCCCGAATGGTTGAAAAGAAAAGTTGACCTCGACAGGTTTTGAACACAAAAGAAATGCCGCTAAGCTCTTTGTCTAACGCGTGAATACTTCTGCCAGCTTTGCCGTTTTTGGTGGCTTCTTAATTATAAATGTCAAATAGGTCTCCAAGTATGTGAACTGAGGGAAACAGTAGAACATTGGATAAAATTCTCAGCAGTATTTTGAGACTGTCCTTTAGATTATGATTTCCCAAACCCACTACAATATGGTTTTAGTATTTTGCCATTTTGGGAGCGATGCAAGAAATGCAAATGAATTACTGAATTCGTTATACTTGACGATATACCTTCACTAAAATCTAGGTGTTTGAAGTAATATAAGACGTAGGCATTGCTGTTTGGTTGAGAAGCTCGCGTTGCACCTTGGGTAAATGTCCACAACCACAACCTCTGGCTAAGTAAAGCCTTATTAGTGTACTTGGTGGACGGAAGCTGAGAGAATACCATCAATTATCAATGTGTGTTTGTGTGTCTGTGTGTCTGTGTGTCTTTGTGTTTCTCTTTGTCCCCAACACCGCTTGGCGACAGGTGTTAGTTTGTTTACGCCTCCGTAACATAGTGTCCAGCAAAAAAAAAAAAACCATGAAAGAATAAATACAGAGATTGATAAGAAATAAGTAATGGTGCCGATTTTTTTTACTGCAGACTTCAAGGTGGTGCCCCAGCATAGTCAGAGTCAAAACGACTGAAGACTATTTGAAAAAATAAAAAGATGAAAGACATCTGTTTTAATAATAGGTTTAAGCCCTGTGTTCAAATCAAGTCAGGATAAAATTCATTGTTTATATCTCCAGGTGATAGAATTAATATCAGATAGATATCGTGCTTCATTGCATTGATTCTCTCCCTTTATTACAGTCCTCGTAATTCGTACTATATCGAGGACTCGGGACTACGAATTCACGGGGACGATAAAGGAAATACCAGACAGCTAGAAAACTTTATTGCATCGAATCTCTTTCTTTCTCACAGTCTTTGTAATTCGTATTATAATTGGTGCTCGAAACTCCGGATTCATTTGTGCTACATTCGTGACAATAACATCTGTTAATTCACTCTAGAATTGTGTTTTAACTACAATTCTTGAGTTTAGTTAAAATAAAGAATTGTTATTTCTCAATAGAAAAATATGAAGAAAATATTATTAAAGAAGATTTTCTCAAACTCATTAAAATTACATTTGTAAAGTTAACACTTTTAAAACCATCTATTTTTTAGGTTTGTTTCTTCGGCTACTTTTTATTTAACACTTAGAAATTCAAATCATTCAAGCATAACGGATCAATCTGACAATCTTAGAATTGTGAAGATAAAGGGGAGTGAAGGTAAAAAAATTACAATGAAAATAAAAAATACAGACACCAAACTTAAAGTAGATTTCGTTGAAGATAAAGAATATCTAAACCTCTTAGTTTTGATTAATTCAAAACCTATTCCATTCTTATTTAGTTATTCATTTAAACTTTTGTTTCGTTATTTATTTGTGCATAGTTAGTTTTTATGTTTGTGCAAATATACGTGTGTCTCCGCAAGTATATACATACATACATACATACATACATACACATATATATATATATATATATATATATATATATATATATATACTTGTGGGGGCATACACACACATACACATATTTATATGAAGAGAGAGAGAGAGTGCGTGTATATATGTGTGTATTGCATATATTATATATGTATATATATATATATATGTGTGTATGTGTGTGTATTGTATATGTATGTACATATATATATTGTATATGTTTTCTATCTATATGTATATATATATATGTCCATATATATACATTTATACTTACATATATATAAATAAATATATATGTCTGCCTTATGTATGTATAGGTGTGTGTATGTGTGTGTGTGTATGTGTGTGTGTGTGTATGTGTGTGTGTGTATGTGTGTGTGTGTATAATTTCGCTGGAAATATTCAGAACCACGCGGCGAGAATAAAGAAATAACCGAATAAGTGAATTTAAGAAAAAGAAGCAATCATTTTCTCCTTAGTTTAACTAATTTCAAATCATTTACAAAACAAAACAAAACAAAAAGAAACGATAAACCTCCCTCACAAAACTGAACTACAATAAAATAAAATAAAATTTACATTATCACTGAAGGAGAGGACAATAGTTTGTCACGTACTGACATACAGATAAGAGACAGTTCTTGATTAATAATCACGCACAATGAGTAACCAACATCATGTAGATGGGGGCTTTGTTTTGTTTCTTTCCCAGTAATATGGGAAAATCACCTTGATGAAATTTTGATTGAACATCAAATCATTGAAGAGACAAAAGGGGAAAAGAAAGGGGAGATAAAAACATAACTACAACCGGAAATCTTAACTGAGAAAAAAAAAATCATACTGTTGCTAGAGAGAAATTGTTTTTTATTGTATCATTTTTAAAATTTTTGTTTTTTGCCCGTCAGCAAAATGTGTCCAACACAAGAATGATGTTGGTTTGCAATGCGGTTTCAGCACTGCTGCGAACGTTAAGCTGACGGCTCAAAATTTATAGTCGCAGTTTGATGGAATATTTGTGTTGCATTGCAGAAAACCTATCCAAAATTTTCCAAATTTTGCCTCAACGCATACCAACGTCATCCAACATGACAAACCAGAAATAAAACATATAACAATAAGCGTATGCGTATATGTACATATGTACTCATACACACACTGTGTATATATATATATGTAATTACAGTGTTAGAGGGGGAGAGAAAGTGAAAGACAAACAGACAGACAGTCAAAGAAAAAGTGAGAGAGGTAGGCATTAGCTTTTACGTCGAGTTATATATAAGAAAATCAATTTAACATTAAACTGAAGGATTAGAAAATACATTTAGTAGAGTACATGTTTATTAAACTTTTACAGGGAAAATATTGGCAGTGACCTCGAATCGAAGAGAACATACACACATACACACACGCATATATATATATATATATATATATATACATCTATATATATGTATACATTGTTGTGTATATAAACATATGCGTGTATACATACTTATACATGAATGTGTACGTACACACACACACAAATATATATTTATATACAGAGAGGGAGAGAGATAGACAGACACAGACAAAGATATATATGTACGTATGTATGTATATATAAATGTATGTATGTATGTATGTATTTATTTTTGTATGTATGCAATCGGATATGCAAACTATGCGGGTGTATTTTCAAAACATTGTCTGGTTTAAAAAGCCACATCAGATGCCATGATGGTTCTAAGGTGTAGGTACAGGAGGTGGTCAAACTATGCATAAGGAGTAGACCACCATGTATGTATGTACGTACGTACGTATGTATGTACGTACGTACGTACGTATGTATGTATATATGTATGTATGTATGTATGTACGTATGTATGTAAAACTGGGCTTATGATTCATCTTCGTAGTCATAAAGCAAGACCGATGATTGCCTACCAGGCCGCTGGTGATGATGCTACACATCATACTAATCATGTCTGCCGGGCATGTGGAAGGGAGTGTGATTCAGCAGGAGGACTTAAACGACACGCAAAGGTACATGGAGCCCAATTACAACAACAGCCAGCTATTGCCAGTAAAGGTTTTGGATGCCAACTCTGTGCAAGACATTGTAGATCTTTGGCTGTACTAAAAAGTCACATTCGATCACAGCACCGTTAAGTTAAGCTTCGTGCAATGGTCATACTCGATAACGAGGGGGCAGCCATCATGTATGTATGTATGTATGTATGTATGTATGTATAAGACTGTTTTTTTAGTCAATTAGCTTATAGGTTAACTATATTAGCATACAGGTTCACTATAACATCTTAAACGTTATCAGTATATGATGGACAAATTGGCATTATAGTCTGCAAGCTCTACCCAGAAATACATGTCTTGCTCCAACGTTTACGGGTGTCTATAAGCTCCCTTTTGTTACCTTATTTGTTGAAATACACAGACGGTTGGGAAACAACCTTTTTAACTACGTAGCCACCTCTGCGTCTATATACATTATATATATTTCATGATTGCTTTACAATTCTTTCTGTCTCAAGTAACTACTTGTAAACATTATTACTTAAACATTTCGTTAACTTAACCAAGTGTGCCAATAATTTATCGACACAAACCTAAATTTATAATTGACCTACAGCCGTTGTACGTTTCAAAACAATAGTTTCTTTATCTTTTTTTTCTCCATCGATTTTGACTGAAATACTTTTATCAGCCGGGGCATCTGAACTCTACCGTTGCACACGATTTAGTTTTTATATCTCAGACAACGACGCCGAGCCTGTTACATTTTTATTTTGGCGTAGTTTACGATGGCAATGTTCCACCAATATTTCTTGTGTTAAAACGTGAATTTACTGAACTTCAAATAGTATGTATTATAATTATCCTAAAGCAGTTTTTTCCTACTGAAGGCAAAGTGTATTGTTTGAATAAGGACACTGTTCCGTATAGAAACTTCTGAAGTAGTGACATTGGAATCTGCTGCGATATGCCCACGTAAATGTCACAAAGTTGATGCTATCAGTAGAACTTCGTTAATGGTTTAAAGGTTTCCCTATCACTTGTATCCATCAGATAATTTGTTTGTCATCTGTTTCTCCTCAGTTAACTTTCAAACTATCACGTGATGTAGGAATCATCAGATCCAGAGAGGTTACATTTCCACGTAATGTTGGTATCAGTCTCCGTTTGATAACTAAATATCCAAACATAATTTCTTTTTTAGAATGCTTTGCTTTCAAAATTCTGTTAATAGAACAAGATCTTGTAAAGGGTGGTGGATTGGCAGGACTGTAAATGCGCTGAAATAAAGCTCTTATGTTATCTTCTCCAAGAATTTACGTGCTGACTCCAAATCGCTATGATGTCAGCTTTATCTTCCGTTCTTTCCAAGTCAATATATTAAACAGTCAAATAATAGCGCTGTTATATAAACGACTACTTCACTTCTGCGCTGATGTTTGTGATCGGCGTGTACTCACGGCCAGTCACAAATATCAGCGCATACTCGCAGCCAATTACAAATATCAGCGCATACTCGCCAGTCACAAATATCAGCGCATACTCGCAACCAGTTACAAACATCAGCGCATACTCGCAGCCAGTCACAAATATCAGCGCATACTTGCAGTCAGTCACATGCTCGGTCGAGAATTCTTCGTCTATGAATAAGGAAAAAGTGAATAAAAGTGAATCAGTCATTCCTCACCCTTCTCGGAACTTTCCAGGAAGTAAATCTTCCCCTTCCTCTCTACTTCTCGGTTTCCTTGTCCGTCTCTTGAAGATTCTTTGTCAGTTTCTCTCTCCCTCTCTCAAACTCTCTTTGTCGGTTTCTCTTCCCCTCTCTCGAAGTCTCCTCTTGTCGGTTTTGCTCTCTTTCAATCTCTCCTTGTTGGTTTACCTCTCTCGGACTCTCCCTATCTGTTTCCCTCTTCCGATCTCTTCTTGTCGGTTCCCCCCCCACTCTGTGAATAGCTGCCAGGCTGATTTAAGACGCAAGTGAGACAGTATCTAATTAAAATAGTCATCTATGCATCATACTTAATGTATAAATACTGTCGATAGATAGTTACTGGTTTATTTTGCCTGAGATAGTGTCTTTCATGAATTTTCTGTGTTATCAGGTCACCGCATCAGTGTTTTGCCAAAAGATATATAGTGTTAAGTTGTTCAATATAAATGTTCCATTATGCAAATTATTAATTCATATGATCGACAGATATATATTTGGGCGTGCATGTACATTTATACAAACATACGTACATACATACATACACACACGCACACACAAACACATATGTGTGATTGTGTGTATGTATGTATGCATGTATGTATGTGTGTGTATGTGTCTGTGTATGTAATGTATATATCAGTATTGAAAGCTATTAGTTTTTTTCTGTTGGTCGTCATATATTAAGTCGATACCTTTCTTTTGTCCATGTTCTATCCATATGTCAGGTGAAAATGTTATTATATCCAGATGTTTCACAGTCATGTAACTATTTCAACGGAGATATTTAGATCGGTGACAAAGTAATTACTACTGACATTGCTGTTTAACTCTGCTGTAAGCCTAAACATATTACAACTGGAGTTTATTCTTTAAGAAATGACAGTCCAATCTAACGAACTGCACATAAGGAAATTTCTCCCAGACATATTCTATATGAAAATTCTCTTTTCTAGAAGACAATCGAAATTGATCGTTTAAAAGAATATTTTCCATCTTATGGCGAGCCTTTAATTTGCAATATTGAATGCTGTAAATAAATGTGACGAGTTGCTAGAGTCGTTAGACAGTCGGCTATAAAGGATTCGTTCCAGTTCTATCCGCTCTTAGTAAAAATTCTTATCCGAATCTGCTTTGCTTTTCAGCATTACAAGTTTGATAAATATGATATACATATTCAGAAGAAGCTCAGGAACTTCTAGACGGTTTTCTGCTGCATGTAAAACCCTTGGTTTGACCTTCCTCATAAAGAAGACGGAAGTAATCCACCAGCCTGGCCCCACTCCTAAATAAATTCGAGGTGTCAAGCAGAGGCCACCGGTTCACAGTTTTTCTGACGCTCCTATACAGGTTGATGGGGGAAAGCCTAAATTATGTGAAATCATTTACATATCTTGGTAGTAAAGTGAATTTGAGCGTTTCCCTTGATGATGAAATTGCCAACCGTCTTGCAAAGGCAACCAACGCATTTGACAAACTTTGTCATTGCTTATGGAATGAAAGGGGCATCAAACTTGACACCAAAGTACAGGTCTATAAGCAGCCATTCTTACTCTTGTATGGCTCAGAATCGTATGTGCCCTATAGACGACACATTAACCAACTAGACGTCTTCCACAAAGACTGTCTGAGGACAATCTGCGGTTATTCACTGAAAGACAAAATCTCTAATGCCGACTTGTTTACATCGAACTCCACTGTTCAGCTGGTATTTATTTTATCGACACCGAAAGGATGAAAGGCAAAGTTGACCTCCACAGAATTTGAACTCCACATGTAAACACTGACGAAATACTGCTAAGCATTTTGCCCGGGGCGCTAACGAGTCTGCCAGCTCGCCGGCTTTACTGTGTCAGCGTTAACCAATTGGCTTTGTATAACGATCCAAGCCGCCATTAATGAACTTACAAAGTTTAATATTCTTGTTGTAATCAAGTCATTTTACTCCAAAGGTTTCTGTGATGGTTTCTTCATTAATTTTCCTTCATTAATATTCTTCATTAGATAGCCCACCCCTCACTGCATTAGTGAATGCCATCTGCTTTGGGACAGTGTTAAATGGGATTTCTTTTTAAACAATTTACGTAAAGCTGGTTACGTTATGTTTAAGTAAGCAGACGGTCTATAGTTTCCTGCTGACTCTATTTTCATTCTTGGTATAAACAATTGTCTGTGTTATGGCATATGTATATTTGTTAAGTATCTGTCAAAGCATGTATATACAGGGTTACACAAGCACACATATATATATGTATATAATTGTCTACATACATACATATATACACAAACACACACGCACGCACACATATATATATATATTTGTATATGTATATGCATATATACGTATGAACGATGTACGTCGGCAGAAATTCGAGTCGCCCCGAAGAAACTCAGTCAATCCAACTTGGAGGAAACAGAAAAAGTTTGAAGATAACAGCCGTACAACCGATTACAAATACAAAAATTTAGCGTAAACATGCAAACTGTTCTCCTTGAAATTTTGTATTGTTATAATTTTGGTTTGTGTTGGCATATGGCATTCTTTATAAATGGAATCACAACAGATGAAGGGTTTTCATTAGTCAAAAATTTGGATGAGGCAAATGCCAAAAATATAAATAAAGAAAATGAAAAATAAAGAAATGAAAATTTTCTATGATTAATAGATTGTAATTCGCGCTATTACTCACGCCGGACAAAATGCTTAGCGGTATTTCAGCTGTCGCTATGTTCTGAGTTCAAATTCCGCCGAGGTCGACTTTGCCTCTCATCATTTCGGGGTCGACAAATTAAGTACCAGTGATATACTGGGGTCGATGTGATCCACTAGTTCCCTCTCCCAAATTTCAGGCCTTGTGCTTATAGTAGAAAGGATTATTATTGCGCTTTTGGGTCTTGAGTATCTTGAGCGACGAGGCAATGGGTCGTATGCAATGTTTCGAGTGGCAGGGTAGCTTCAAAAATGGAAGAATTTCGCTGGTAGGCAATGATTAATCTGGAAGAGCAGCCACGAGCCTCAACCCCGGGAATCTGGAGAAAATCGATCAGCTTGTGCATTAGGATCGTCGAAGGACAATCAACGACATTGCTAATGCTGGTCTGTTGTACGGGTCCGTGCAGGTAATCCTAACGTCTGAATTGAACATGCAGCATGCCTCTGCCAAGGTTGTCCCCTGCCTGTTGACCACTGAGCAGAAATAACATCGCATCGAAGTCTGTTGATATTTCCGTCAGTGTACCACTGACAAATCATCTTTTATGTCGAGGATCATCACCAATAACGAGAGTTAGGTCTACGGGTACGACGCTGAGACGAAGCAGCAGTCGTCACAATGGAAGAGCCCTTCATTTCCACGAGCCTCAACTATAAAACGCTATAAAAACGAAAGACTGCCATCATGTTATCTATTTTTCTCTGTGTATTTTTTTCTCAGTTACCATACTGTTAAAGTGATGAGAATATCAGGTTCACAAGTAACTCGATGCTTGGCCCCAGAGCCAGAGCCATACACCTCTTACGAAATTCGAACTCACATCATGTAGAAAACATTACGACATAACGTTCTTTTTACCTCAAATCGCTCTGTCTTTCTCAATATCATTCTAAAATAAATAATAAATAATATTGAAATGACACACTTTTTAATGAAGGGTAGGCTTTGCTGATCAATGCTACCTTACTGAACAAGTCACATCGGTTGTTATATTGTGGCGCATTCGGAATCATAATAATTGATGCAGGCCACTGAGCAATATTGATGTTCTGAGTAGAGAAACACGATAATGAAACTGATGGTCAACCAAAGCTGATGGGGACGAGATTCCTGATGCAACATTGGAAGATGCTGTCCAGTTGCGGCCACATAAAGAAATCAGAAAGAAGGATGCAAGTGGCAGAGATTGCTACAAAAAGAGGCATTCTGTTTGGGTGTTGTGTTGAAATTAAGTCCGAAAGCTTTCTGAATTTTCGCCAATTAGTGCAGCTCCATCTACTCATGAGACTTATTTACACCTAGGTTTACTTGAGTCACATAAAGGTAACCACCATGAATTTATATATATATATATATATATATAAAGAGAGAACGTTTAATATAATGAATTATTTATCGATTATATAAAGACCTTGTCTAATGTTATATCGATTTGGCCTGACACAATAGACTATAAGTAAAAATGATCAAAAGCAAGAAAGTATAATCAGCAGTAATAATAGTAGTAGTAATAATAATAATAATAATAATAATAATAATAATAATAATAATAATAATAATAATAATAATAATAATAATAATGATAATAAAAACAACAACAGCAATAACAATGAATAATAAAAAATATCAAAAAAAAATTTGCAAGATTTAAAACAAAAACATACGTAGCATTCCGTGATATCATAACAAAAGATGGTGAGATAGATAGACTGGGCAAATAATAATAATAATAATAATAATAATAATAATAATAATAATAATAATAATAATAATAAATAATAATAACAGGAGAACAATTTAGAGAAACGTCACCCCTACCCATTATATATATATCTTTTCTAGACTTCACCACGCAGGCGGACAAAACCCACTAGCGTCACATCGTGTCAAAATAAAGTTAAAACACATTTTTTATTTGCCAGGAATGAAACAAAATCTATGTTCATATATATATATATAT
>NC_068993.1:51594458-51595551 GCF_001194135.2 Octopus bimaculoides
TATATATACTGCGTATATACATTTGTATATTATATACTATATATGTGTATACGCACACACATAAACAACGTTAATCCCTTTTCATTTTTATCTGCCTCCGTTTATTTTTTGGTCTCCATTTTTTTCTCCTGTTTATCCTTCCTATTGAAGACCGTAGACTTGAGTCATCAAAACTTTTCTATTTTTCCCAAGCAACAAACTAATAAAGCGACTTGTTGTTCCCTCAACTGTCTTCATCTTTTGTTTTCTGTAAATTTGGACTATATACATACATACATACATATACACACACACAGATATATGCATATTTACTCTTTTACTCTTTTCAAGCATTTGACTGCGGCCATGCTCTATCACCACCTTTAATCAAGCAAATCGACCGCAGGACTTACTCTCTGTAAGCCTAGTACTTATTTTATAGGTCTGTTACGCTGAACCGCAAAGTTTCGTGGTCATAAACACACCCATATTGGTTGTCAAGCGGTTGTGGGGTGACAAATACAGACCCAAAGACACACACGCATATATATAATTACGCTTTCTATCTTACCATTGTCTTGAGGCCATGGATTTATTAGGTCGGTTTCTGGCACACTGGTCCGTCATAGGATTTCTAATTTATGCCGGAATGAGCTGGAACAACGTGAAATAAAATGTAATGATCAAGAACACAACGCACCGTCCAGTACAGGAATCGAAACCGTGCTAAACGATCGTGACTGCAGATTCTTAGCAACAGGGTTACGCACCTTCGCAGTCCCTCTAACACTTCCGGAAATCCACAGCCGTGATTGGTAGGATTTTTTTTTCTGCTTTTTTTAATCGACCGCGAAATGATGAAAGGCCCTGTTGACCTCGGCGAAATTTGAACTGAGAGCGCACAAACCGTAACGAATATATGAGGCATTCTGCAGAACGCTCAAACGACTCTGCCAAATTACCAGCCTTGTTACACAGACAGATCACAGAAATAAGTATAGGAGTCAATCTATATTCTGAAACCCTTTAAGTAGGTGACCCCGGACGGCTGCAGGCCAAATAGTGAAACAAGGAGAACGTTGTATATATATATATATATATATTACAGACATTA
>NC_068993.1:51595591-51597670 GCF_001194135.2 Octopus bimaculoides
ATATATATATATATATATATTATCTCCCTTTTGATATTAGTGGAAAAATAGATATAGATAAGAATCTTTCAAAGGAGATCAGGATAAATAGAGGTTATGAGATTAAACGAAAAAATTCTAGCCATGAATAATAAGCCTTTCAAAGCATATATATATATATATATATATATACATATATGCATATGCACATACACAGACACACACATACACACACACACATATATATATTTATATATATATATATATATATATATATATAAACACACACACACACATATATACACACACATATATACACACACATATATATATATACGTATATGTATGTATGTATGTGTGTGTATGTATATATAAAGCTTTAGTGTTTCATTGCTTTGATCTATTTATTGTTGTTGCTTGTTGTTGTTGTTGTTGTTGCCGGTCACGTGGTGATGTACCTTTTGTTGGTATATTTTATTCTTCGTATTTGTCTTAGTATTCCCTCTTTATACGAAATTTTCTTCCCGGCTTCCTCGAAAATTATTTTATTGACATTATTGTTTAGCCCTAGGTTTAATCATGTACGAGGTTAGACTTAACCAAACCTTCTTTGTCAGTACCGATTATTAATCACACCATTTTCCAAATTACTTTATCTGTAGGGTATAATTTGTTTCTATTTCTAGCACGTCCTGCGACTAAGTAGAGCTTCCGTTTTGTGCTCGTAATTATTGAGGTCGTGAGAACTTATTGTTTTTATTGAAACATAATAATAGGAATTTTAGATGGAGGTGTTTACTCGATTAATTGGACTCTAGTATTTTATCGACATCGAAGCGTAAAAAGCAAAATTGATTCACCCGTATTTGAACTCAGAACTCAATTCAACGGATGAAATGCTTCCCAGCATTTGTTTCCGAGTGCGTTTATTATTTATAGCGTAAATAAGGCGCCGAGCTGACGGAATCTGTGGCACGCCGGACGAAATGCTTTGCGGCACATCGTCCGTCTTCATGTTCTAAGTTCAAATTCCGCTGAGACCGACTTTGCCTTTCATCCTTTCGGGGTCAATAAACTAAGTACCTGTGAAACACTAGGGTCAATGTAATCGACTAATTTCAGGCCTTGTGCCCCACAAAATTTCAGGCCTTGTGCTTGTAGTAGAAAAGGATTATTAATGGCGTAAATGAACCGCACACCATGACACAATAACACGAAAACTATTATGCAAATGTCTATGAGTTTTCCTGTTGCCATCATTATTGTTGCAATTGTTATATTCAACGTTAACACCGTTGCTTAGCTTTGTTTTTCGCTTTTCATAACGAAACCATTGTAGCTGGTGCCATTGGCTTTATTGGTATTATCATTGCTCTTACTGTTGCTACCGACACTAGACTTGCTAGACTTGCTAACTTGCTAGACTTGCTAGACTTGCTAGACTTGCTAGACTTGCTAGACTTGCTAGACTTGCTAACGACGTTGTTAATTTTTAATATAGTTTAAATTGTTTGTTAGATTTAACATCGGCATTGCTAGTGTTGCTATCGACATTGTTGCTATGAGCAAAATCGATAGCAAACCGGAATAAAATGCTGCTAAGCATTTTGTCCGGTGCTTAGTGGCAGTTTGTCCGTCTTTATGTTATTCAGTTCAAATTCCACCGGGATTAACTTTGCCTTTCATTCTTTCGGGGTCGATGAAATAAGTGCCAACTGGGCACTGGGGTCCAACTATTCGACATGCACCCTGCCCCAAAATGTCAGGCCATGTACCTGTATTGGAAAGGATTATTATTATTATTATTGTTCAGTAGTTTTATTTTTATAACGTGCTTTCACTTCACTACCGAGCGCAGCTCTGTGTGCCTTGGGTATGTGCTGTGGTTTGCTGTGATGCTCTTATGGTTACAGTATTGAAAGTGTTTTGCGTAGGATGTGTGCAGTACCCAGTAGTGCAATTTTCTGTATGCTATATATATTTGTAAGTCCTGGTGTTTTTTTTATGTATTTGTCTGAATATTTTTTTATCATCATCATCATCATCATCATCATTATTATTATTATTATTATTATTATTATTATTATTATTATCATTATT
>NC_068993.1:51598009-51599248 GCF_001194135.2 Octopus bimaculoides
ATATATATATATATATATATATACGACAGGCTGTTTTCAGTTTCCGTCTACCAAAATCCACTCACACGACTTTGGTCAGCCCGAGGCTATAGTAAGAGACACTTGCCCAAGTTGCCACGCTGTGAGACTGAACCAAGAAACCATGTGGTTGGTAAGCAAACTACTTACCGCACAGCGCTGTTGTTGTTGTTGTCGTTGTTGTTGTTAAAGACATACATGCTGGTTCTGGTAATAGTGTCATTGTTGGTGCTGTTGTAGTTGCTCTCACCAGTCTTGGTACAGCTGCATGCCTTCAATGCTATTCCACTCGCTGCATGTGGAATATATTTCATCGGTCACTTGTGCGTTGGTACTGAAGAGTATATCATTACATGTGAATATATGCGTGTGTGTGTGTGTGTGTGTGTGTGTGTGTGTGTGTGTGTGTGTGTGTGTGTGTGTGTGTGTGTGTGGTGTGTGTGTTTGTATGTATAAGCTGGTGAGACATATATCTCGTGTTACATGTCTTTCAAGCTGGTGTATATATTGTGACTGTCATTGACTATATTACTGCATTGGCTTTGCTTTCGATTTTTATAATATTTAACTTATTGTCAGTGTCATTCTATACTACATACATATATGTATGTATATTTTTATGTATGTATGTATGCATGTACGTATGTATGTATGTTTGTATGTATGTATGCATGCATGTACGTATGTGTGTATGTATTATATATATATGTATATATATATGTGTGTGTGTGTGTGTGTGTGTGTGTGTATATAAGTGTGTATGAATATATATATGTGAGTATACACACACATATACACACGTAGACAAGTGTATGTATATGTGTGCATCACATACACACACATACAAACACGCATATGCATATATATGAACATATATATGCGGATCAGTGTACAGAGATGTCAATACTGATGGCGAATATGTTTATCTGATTTAAATGTACAGAAATTAGAATAAAGAAAATCAAAATAGAGAAATCTCCGTTCATTTTTAAATACACATGTTTACATGCTGGAATAGAATTTGCATTGAAAATCTTTGTCTTTATCTGTTCTTCTTTCTAATTGTTATTTGTTATCGACATAAACCTGATCGCTGCTTCACGAATATTGTTTTCCTTGGAAGAGATGATGCTATAATCAGTAAATTACAACTATAAACACAATATATATATATATATATATATATATATATATATATTCTTTTATTCTTTTACTTCTTTC
>NC_068993.1:51599667-51601262 GCF_001194135.2 Octopus bimaculoides
AGATTCTAGTCGATTAGATTGACTCCAGTACGCAACTGGTACTTAATTTATCGACGCCGAAAGAATGAAAGGCAAAGTAGAGCTCAGCAAAATTTGAACTCAGAGCATGAGACAGACGAAATGCCGCTAAATATTTCGCTCGGCGTGCTAACGTTTCTTAATTCTTTATTGCCCACAAGAGGCTAAACATAGAGGGGACAAACAAGGACAGAGAAAGGGGTTAAGTCGATTACATCGACCCCAGTACGTAACTGGTACTTAATTTATCGACCTCGGCAGAATTTGAACTCAGAAGGTAACGGCACACGAAATACCTCTAAGCATTTCGCCGGGCGTGCTAACGTTTCTGCCAGCTCGCCGCCTTAACTGATATTTCACTACGTGTCCCTTTTGTATATCTGCACTTGCTCTATCACTCTTTGATTCATATAGATATTTACACTTGCTGTATCATTCTATTGATCATGTGGATATTTACACGTACTATTTCACTCTATGATTTGTATATGGATATATACACTTACTATTTCACTGAGTAGCTCTCATAGATATTCTCACTGAATGTTTTACTCTTTAACTATTATAGCTATTTACCCTAGCTGTTTCACCAATATCTATCATACTTTATCGACTCCTTTTGTGGCAGTCACACTCGCTCATCATAGCACTGTATCTCAGCTATGAATTTTTATTTCTGATTGGGTAATCCAATTCATTCAAAGGTTATAATTATTAAAAGGAAAATTTTAAATAGCGGAAACTGAAAATGAATTCGTAAGCTTAATGTCGATGTACAAATTTCAGATTTCAGGTGGAAATTTAATATGGCTTTAAATTGCAATTACGGGGTAAGTGTTAGATATTTCAAACAAAAACTTCTCAGAAACGTTGAAAAATCGCAACTGTACATCATCTGTAAAACTGAACAAACGTTGGTAATCATCTCGTTGAAGAATATTGCAATTCAGAATCTTATTAGCCTTGTCCGTAATTAGAGATTGCACATCGGGTTGCTTCATCATCAACATCGTTGTCCGCATCATCATCACCATCATCTTCATCATGATTGTCATCGCTATCGTCGTAGTCATCATTATCATCATTATCATCATCAAGTCACTACCATGTGAATTACAGATAGATAGATAGATAGATAGATAGATAGATAGATAGATAGACAGACAGACAGATAGATAGATAGATAGATAGACGGATGGACAGAGATAGATAGATAGATAGATAGATAGATAGATAGATAGATAGATAGATAGATAGACGGATGGACAGAGATAGATAGATATATAGATAGATAGATTGATAGATAAATAAATAGATAGATAGATAGATAGATAGATAGATAGACGATATATATATGGATACATATATATACGTATATGTGTGTATGCTTGTATGCATGCATGTGTGTGCGTGTTTGCATGTGTGCATATATATATAAATACACATACATGCTTATCCGTAACTTCGTGCACAAAAGACACATATACTTACACGTATAAATCTCGCTCGTACAAATATATGCAGAAAAATATTAACATAATTACATTTCTAAACAAAGATACAAATAGTAGCAACGA
>NC_068993.1:51601314-51601989 GCF_001194135.2 Octopus bimaculoides
GCATAAACATGTTTATAAGCGCATGTATGCACACAAAAACATGCGAAATCTCACACGCACGCACAACAGCGCACATCCAAACACACACATACACACACGCAAACACACACTCATAATTGTCTTTCCGTTAATGTTTACTGTACTTCCCCCTTTTTTCATATGACTTCAATTTATATATTTTTTCTTAATATTACTCCACTCAACCCACCAATATTAAGTTCGTTACCAGAGATCGATTTTAAAACCTAACTGTCGATATTGATTCGGTTTGGCTTACTTGAGTTTCGATTCGCCGTCTTTTCTTCCCATTCCCGTCTCTGATTCAATACAAGGATGGATTTTTACACTAGCACTAAAGGAAACGGTTCACTTAGATTCAATTTTCTCTTTATATATACACATATATACATGTGTATATATATATATATTTGTGTTTATTTTCGTGATTGGTTTCGTTTCATTCTCCTTAAGCTCCCAACTTCAATCCCTCTTTCTCAAAATTTTCTTGTTGGCTGACTCCTTTATGCATGCTTCTCATACTCTCTCACTCGCTCGCACCCCAATTATCTCCCTCTCTCTTTCTCTCTATCTCTCTCTCTCCCTCTCTCTCTCTCTCTCTCTTTCTCTCTCTCTCTCTCTCTCTCTCTCTCTCTCTCTCTCTCTCTCTCTCTCTCT
>NC_068993.1:51602256-51602921 GCF_001194135.2 Octopus bimaculoides
ATATATAGAGAGAGAGAGAGAGAGAGAGAGAGAGAGAGGAGGAAAGTGAGAGGGTGAGCGAGAGAGAGAGGCATGCGCACTTGCTTACAAAGAAACACACACATGCATGCAGAAATATATATGTGTATATATACGTACGCACACACTCACATATATTCCTATAGACATGCGATTCTCTTTTTATATACTTACAGTGATGTGAAGATATATGTGTATATATGTGTATATATGCATCTATGTATGAGTAACTGTATGTGCCAATATGTCTGTATACCAATGTGCGTATATATTCATATTCGCTTTATCTGATCTTGTACATTTCACCAACCATTTTAACTACATACATATCTACTGATCTATCCCTCAATCAATATAAGTATTGATCACACAATTTATCAATTAATCTAGTTATATAGTTATTTGTTTACGCAACTCCGCATACATCTGCGCATACATACATATCGCCGTGGCTTTGCATACGCATATACATATGTATTTGCGTAATTGCTTGTATATACATGCATACATAAATACACACACACACACACATACATATATATGTATATATATGTAAGCCCAAGCATAAACACACATATATATATACATTGTTATACGTATGTATATACGTATATACATACATATATATATATATATATATATATATA
>NC_068993.1:51603319-51604636 GCF_001194135.2 Octopus bimaculoides
ATATATATGTATATATACGGGGAGAAAGAAATATACATCTACATCTACATGCACGTGTATGTTTATATATATAGATATAAACATATGCAAACATAACTATGTCGGTATATATGTATACGTGTATATATGTGCGTATGCGCTCATACATATAAGTATGCGCGTACACATAATTTAACTCACTTCTTGTCCACATCTCTGCTTTCTTGTTCAGATTTTCCGCTCCACCACGCCCGCCCCTCCACTCGTTTATGTTGTTCCAGTATGCATTACGTTGTTATCGCTTTGTGTAACTGCTGTTGTAGTTGTTGTTGTTGTTGTTCTATTTGTGTGTTTTTTTTCTTCTTTTTTGTATCTCTGTGTATATTTTTCTTCACAAAATGCAGGAATGTAAGAGAAAAATCTATCATAAAATTAAATAAAAATTATACAAAATTCAAATATAAAAAATCAACAAAAAAAAAGCAGAAAGTAACACACCTTTTTCTGTAAATTATTTCGTAAAATAACAAAAAACAGATATATCAGAAAATAATTATATACGCTTATATACACACTACCATCCATCCTTTTTATACACACGTACGTACATACATTCGTACATGGAAGCACAAACGCATACACTAACATATCTCCGTATTTTTGTATATATGTATTTATGTATAGTAAAAGAAAAATTAATCTTGATCCAATAGAAATAACAATAGTAATATATCAACGACCACAACCACAACAGAATCAGTAAGAGTAACAGCAACGACAAGAAACAACAGCAACAACGAAAAGCAGGCCATAAAACTACAACAAGAATTACCACAGCAACACCAGTAAGGATGACAACAGCGTCATCATCCTCACAACGAAAAAAAAAAAATCATACAGATGCAAAGAAACACTCTGCATCAGCGACGACTACAGCGAAAACAATTATAGCAATAAAAAGATTACAGAGGAATATAATTATATACACATATACATACATATATAAATAAATAAATACATACATATATATATATATATATATATATACACACACACACACACACAGATTAATGGGTGGATAGATAGATAGATAGATAGATAGATAGATAGATAGATAGATACACACATACACACACATAAATATACATACATACATATATATATATATATATTAGAAATATCAAATTTCTAAATCTCTCAGAGAGATTTAAGCAGTAGTGATGCGATAAAGTTGTTGTATATTGTCGACTTAATGTGACAATCCCAATAAGGGAATATACTACTGCTGTTTAGCCCTAGGAAGCTGGACCACTTCCTGTCGGCTTTGACACATAAGGA
>NC_068993.1:51605142-51605937 GCF_001194135.2 Octopus bimaculoides
TATATATATATATATGAATGTGTGGGGGTGTATGTGTGTATGTGGATGTTTGTGGTTTATTGGTTAGGCGGCGTTGCACTTATGAGCGTAAGAATAATGTTTCGATTCTTGGACCGGTCGATGCCGTTTCACGTTTCTTGCTGCGGACCAATCAGCTGCCAAAAACTGAGTAATGCTTCTTTGGACCGGACTGGCATCCCGTCCTAAGGGTGCAGGAAAAATTTGAACTCTACAGAATACGAGAAAACAGCCTTAAGAGCCTGCGGACTTTTAATAGTTTTTTGTTCATATATATTCATACATGCAATTATTATTTTTCAGCATATTGGCAAAGAAAATTTTTTCTTGTTGCGGAACTAGAAGCGATCCATCGACACTTCACAAAGAAAACTAAGTAAAAGACATGGGCTACTGGGTGAGATTAAGAGAACTGAGACTCTACTCCCTGAAGAGGAGACGAGAGAGATATACAGTGCTATACATGTGGAAAATAATGGAGTTTCTGGCTCCAAATTTCGGAATTGAAATCTACAACAATTCTCGACTTGGACGGCACTGCACACTACCAAAGGTCCCATCTTATCTATCGAGTATACGAACCCAATATTGTAATAGTTTGGAATTCAAGAGACCACAACTTCTTAATGCCTTACCACAGAATATCAGGGTCTGCAAGGTGTACATATGGAGGCCTTCAAAAAACGTCTCGACAGCTTTTTATCTGCAGTTCCGGATGACCCCACATCGTGGAAGGAGGCACAAAGAAGAGAGTCAACGTCCAACTCGCTTCTTCAC
>NC_068993.1:51606532-51609275 GCF_001194135.2 Octopus bimaculoides
ACATTTTTGGCAACCCCCACCCGCCACTTTGATATCTATCTGCCTATTTATCTGTCTATCAATCTACCTGTCTATCTAGCTCTGTATCTTCTATATATACACATATATATATAGAGAGAGAGAGAGAAAGAGAGAGAGGGTGTGTAAGATAAAGAAAAAGAGAGAGGGTGTGTAAGATAAAGAAAGAGAGAGAGGGTGTGTAAGATAAAGAAAGAGAGAGAAGGAGAGAGAAACAGACAGACAGACACATAGACAGAAACAGACGGACACACACACGGATAGAAAAATGGATAGATAGATAGATAGATAGATAGATAGATAGATAGATAGATAGATAGATAGATAGATAGATAAAAATAAACATTCACTTTCTTTTTACATACGCCTAATCCTGCAACCCCACGCCCAAAATTGTTACCGCTTTCAGCACCATTTCACAAATACACACCAGAGCAGGACTTACTCTTCACCCTGAGAAACATTAATCGAAATCGATACAAAGAAAGCACCACTAATCAAGCTCTTTAATCCACCATCCTAACAGAAATTCTGCTAATTCTTTGGCCTGCGCTTATGATGAAAGTACGACATAAGTGGCACACGAAACCTCATAACCAAGACACCACCTGACCACGAAAGCACACAGCAAATTCTGCGTAACATTGCACTATACTATCGTATATATCCACTGAAGTGCATTACATAACATCAAACTGCACTCCACAGCATTAGTGCAGTACACTCTAACACCTACACAGCAATAATAGACTGCAATGTGAGGTTTGGATATTAACAACGATACGGAGCAGACGAATGGCATAGATTTTATACATATGCTGTATTATGGTATTATGGTGGATAATTACATGCATGTTATTATTTGGGTGAAAATATAGAAGGGTTGTTAATGTAATTGATAAATTATACAGGTAATGTGGATTTCTATCGCCATTTGCGTACTGTTTTATATATTTTTTTACTCATTTATTGGTGTTAGTATCTTGTTATATGTAGGACAGTTAAATTACACGTGTATAAAAATGCGTGTATGTGTGTGCGTGTATGTGTGTGCGTGTCTGTATATGTATATCTTTCTGTAATTTATCGTTATATATATATATATATATATATTTATACATACATACATACATACATATATTTTCTGATGCGTGTGTATGTATATATATATATGCACACATATACATATATATATGTGTTCATGTATGTATGAATGTATGCATTCGTGTGAATATCTAGTAAAGTATCCGTATCTGCTGTGTATGCGTCTCACCGCATATTTTTCAACACGCACAAACATACACGCACATATACACACACATACACAAACGCACTTATGTGTACATATATGTGTGCGTGTGTAGGTGTGCGTGTGTGCGCGCGTACATGTATATGTATATATATATATATATATACGTAGATATATGTATATAGCTGTAGAGCTATATGCACACAAACACACACATACATACCTGCATGGAAACTGCACGCACATTCATATACGCATTCACACCCACGCATCTGTTTAACCTCAAATAAACACTTAAACAGGCGTATATCGATACATAAGCCTAACTATATCCATCTATAAGCATACGTACACACATACACACACGTACACACATACACACACGATCATCATGCGCATACGGTCATACATATATTTACATACAGACTTGCATGCATCCATAAAATGCACAGACACACTTACATATAGGCACACACACACACACACACACACACGCACGCACACACATATATGCACAATGCCACATACATATATATATATATATACACAGCACTTCAAAAAGAATCTATTATGTTTCCTTTTAACAACTACAACAATATCAACAGCAACTATAACAATAATAACAATAACAGCAGTGCTAACAACAGTGAATTAGACTAACAACAAAATAAACGATTCAATAAAAAAAAATAATATAAACTATAAAAGTGAATAAAACCCATAAAAAACCCAAACAAATACATTGATTTGCTGTGATTGGATATAGAATAGCAACATGAAGACGTCAGTTATTAATTGGTCGTCTGCTTCAACCATTTTTCCTTTCGTTCTTTTTCAATTTTCCCCTCACACAAGATTATACATTGATTCCGGTATTTTTGTTGGGGGTTATTTATTTATTTATTTTAATGTATTCGTATGCTTTACTTTTTGTTTTACGTTGTTTTTCAGATAAAATATTTTTCCCGCCTTCGAGATGATTGCCCGAATGAATAATAATAGTTTTAGAGCGCCACAACTCAATTGCTCGTGTGTTCATGTATGGGTTTGCGCGTATGCGTGCGCGTGCGCGTGTGTGGTTTGCGCGTGTGTGTTTGTGTGTGTGTGTTTGTGTGTGTTTGTACGTGTAAGTATATGTGTGAGTGTGCTAGGGAGTGGCAATGTATGATAGAGCAGTTACAAATGTGTGTATATAAGAGTTTATCCAAAAACTTTATTTGCATGTTTATGTGTATGCATATATATATAGTTACATATACACGTATACATATATATAAATATATAGATAGATATAGATATATATATATACATTGATAGATATACATATATATATATAGTTACATATACCTATATACATATATATATATATATATATATATACATATATATATAGTTACATATATATATATATATTTATATATATATAGTTATGTATATATATATATAGGTATATATGTATATATATTGACACAGAGG
>NC_068993.1:51609845-51612304 GCF_001194135.2 Octopus bimaculoides
ATATATATATATATATATATATACATATATACATGCACACACACACACACACGTAAGCATACAGACACACAGACACATATATTTATATATAACGAAAATTGGACGTACGATCGCAAGACAGACAGATATGTGCTAACGCAAACAACGAAAATGTCTTGTAAAAAGAGAAGAGGGAAAGAAAGTCAGAACGAAGTATCAAGTAATATGTGTTTATGTGTGTGTATGTATCATATATGTATCTTCATGTGCACACACAGACACACTCACACACACGCTCACACACATATATGAAATAATAACACCTCTAGTATAATAAATATTTTAAACTACATATAGTGAATTCTGGCTTTAGTCTGGTGAATGTGCAACGAAAATTCTACAATTGGGAATCAAAACACAATTGTTTGATATTACAAATAATAGTACCACGTTTTAGTATTGCGAATGTACAACGATAGTATCGGTGTTACGAATGAGCATGTAAATTTTGGGTGTTGTGAATGAACAAGGAGTGGTTATGCAGCGCAAAATGTAAAGCAAAGACAAGTAAGGTTTTTGCGTTGTCAGTGAACAATATCAGTACTTGTGGTGCGAATAAACAAACAAGATTTTAGTGATGTGAATGAACAACGAAGTAAGCTCTAGCGCTGAAAATGAAGAAACAATATTTTAGAGTTGTGAATGTACATATATCAAAGCTTTTGCTGTTGCGAATGAAAACAGCTAGGTTTTAGTTTCGTCAATGAACAACGAGGGTTTTAGCGCTGGGAATGAAGAAAATGTCAGTGTTATGAGAGAAGAACGAAAGGTTTACCATTGAAAATGAACAAAGATATATTCAAGTATTATGTGTAAACGAAAAAGCGTCTATAGGGTCACTCGAGTTCCTTAATATAGAAAACAAGTCTGCTCCGAGTTCCACCCATTATCGTTAATAAAAAGTAAGGAGATCAGACAATGTAGTTTGGGGCGAGCAGAAAAATGGCATGATTACTAACAGAAATTATATTCGATATTAAACCTGGCATACAAGATTCCCCTGGGACTAAACAAACAAAGCTTATAGGTATCACTTGAACAGGCAAACAAATAAGACACAGTTATCTTATATTCTCTGACTTGAACATCATAGATTAACGTTCTTTACCACTCTGCTATTACTGCCATTATTACGTTTGGCTTTTTTTAACGCCACCACATATATCAAAACGATAATCTTACTATTGTGGAATTCTGTGCTTGTTTGTTCCAGTAGATTAGATGTTGTAATTACAGAGAATCCATTTTTATAGAATGCTGAAGATAACATCAAAGTTTTAATGAAATCGAATGTCCTTGTAAGCGAGTTGGTTTATTACATATATACATACGTACATACATATATACATAATATACGATACATATATACACAATTACGTAAATACGCAGATACGTATGTATGTATATATATAAAATAAATGCATATATATATATATAATACAAATACACACATACACTCACACACATATGTATACTGTACATATCCATGCACATATATAGATAGATAGATAGATAGATAGATAGATAGATAGATAGATAGATAGATAGATAGATAGATGTACATATATGTATATACACGTCCACAAATGTATATACATCATTTACACTTAAATCTCTGTCTTTCTCTCTCTCTTTCTCTGTGTGTGTGAGTCTGTGTGTTTGTGTGTGTGTGTGTGTGTGTGTGTGTATGTATTTGTGTGTGGACACAATTTTTATATAGTCAGTAATGTATATTAGCTGACATACACACAACAATGACATTTATATGCACGCAAGAATTCAAAGATATATAAATGTATGGTATATGTATATATGTGTGTGCGTGTGCGTACGCGCGCGCATGTGTGTGTGTACGTATGTGTGTGTATCTGTGTGTGTGTGTGTGTGTGTGTGTGTGTGTGTGTGCCTGTGCGTATGTGTGCATTACTACATAATTTTATCGCATGTAGTGTATATCCGAATCTACACGCTTTAGACTATCATTATCTTCATAAAACAAGTCACTGCTTGGAAAATGTTGGTAGAAATATAATAGTCGGAACATTAAATATAATTCGAAAGATTTCTGGAATTATTCCAAGTGATGTGGAGGAATGTGGAGAAATGGAAGGTAATTGGAGGGTCATTCAGTTGCGTTGGTTTTCGTGATTGCCAAATAATCTTAGACAAACTGATTCCTATACAACTACATAAATACTTGCAAACACACATCCTTACAAATATATTTACGCAGATAAAAAAAAACATACATTTTAACACATACACACGCACGCATGCACACACAAGCACACTCACACACGCAAAACAAACACATAAACATACACACATACACACACATATATATGCATACATATTTACACATATGTATATCTATCTACATATATGAATATATGTGCATGCATATATATATATATATAAAT
>NC_068993.1:51612459-51616244 GCF_001194135.2 Octopus bimaculoides
ATATATATATATATATATATATATATATATATATACATATATATATATATACACATAAATATACACACACACTCATACATACATATATATACGTATACATATATAAAGAGAGAGAGAGAGAGAGAAATAGATAGATAGATAGATAGATAGATAGATCGGAAACAGCGTTTCTTTTAACTGTCTATAGAACACGCCGCTGTATATTAGTTTTATACTTTATCATTTCTTATCAAGGTTTTCACATATTTTCATAGGAATTCCTTGTAGTTTGCTCCGAACGGTAAAGTTCTTAATTCTATCATCAGCTTTAAGAGACGTTCATCATCTCATCTTCAAAGTGATAATGCCGTCTCTTTCCAGTAGACATGGTAAATGTGATGGTTGCCGATGTTAGCACCGGCATTTACATTTTTGGCGGATAGATTCATTCGTCATCAGACAGTCGTTTATTTTTGCTTGTAATTTGTATGTTTGTCCCTGTAGATATCTTAGCAATGTCCTCTGTTCTGTGCCATCATTAATTGTCTATTTTTGTAAGGAATTCTCAATAGTATAGATGTGTTGTTTACTAACATTTTACTACCAAGATTTTATTGTGTTGTGTGATTTTGTGTTTTGGAATTCTTCTTGTAAGTAATTTGTGATTTTATAAGTGTTGTACTTGTTTGTGACTGATGTATGCTGTTTGTATGTTTACTCCAGTATTGTCCTAGGTTATGTATATTGCTTCTATCATTAATCGTCTATTTTGTAAGGAATTCTCTATAGTAAAGATGTGCTGTTTACTAACGCTTTACTACTAAGCTGTTGTTTGTTTTGGTTTTTGTTGTTTTATTTCAGTGTGATTTTGTGCTTCAGAATTGCTCTTGTAAGCGAATAGTGAATTGATCGTCTGTATGTTTAGTTTTAGCATCGTCGCAGACTATGTGTATTACTTGCTTCATTAACCATGCATTTTTGAAGAAATTCTCTGTAGTACAGATGTATTGTTTACTAATGTTTTACTATCACGTTTTTATAGTGTTATGTGATTTAATTAATGCTCTTGAGCTGTGTTGATATTTGTTGCAAGTGAACTGTGAACGAATAAGAAAGCGTTGCACTTGTCTGACCCATATAAAAGTTGGAAACATAAAGTTTACAATTTACGCATATTTTTGGCATATTTTATCAGAAGACAGTGCCTCTGTTCCGTTAGAGAGATTAAGGGATTGGCGCAAGGCAGGAAGAGGAAGGTGTTCAGAAAACGGAAGCCTAGAACTAATTCTTGCAACAGAATAGTCTCCCTAAAAGGCACCGAAATGCTAGGGGATGTGTTAAACCGTGTAAACCATAGCCGGATTTGCTCTCAGGACACAACAACCAGGAAAAAAATACTGTAAGGCATCCAGTCCAACGTCCTTACAATTACACCGATCCACAACGATGGAATGGTACATTTTATTCCCTCCAAGAGAATGAACGGTAAATTTGGCCTCAGCAAGATTTGAAATTACAGTACAGAGACCGGAACTAAATTCTATGACAGGATATCTAACGACTGATATTTCACCACTTAACATTAAAATATGTAAAAGATATTTGTCACGAAGAGTATCTTACTTTTTATGTTCTTGAGATTTGTTATCAAAATTAGTTAGTTTTTTTTATTCTTTTATTCTTTTACTTGTTTCAGTCATTTGACTGCGGCCATACTTGAAGGACGTTTTTTTTTTTTTTTTGATATTATCTTTTTTTAAGCCGGCGTACCTGGCAGAATCGTTAACACGCCGAACAAAATGTTCTCAGTTCAAATTCTATCGAGGTCGACTTTGTCTTTCATCCTTATGGTATCGATAAAATAAGCACCAGTTAAACACTGGGATTGATGTAATCGACCAATCCACTTCCCCGAAATTGCTGGCCTTGTGCCAAAATTTGAAATCATTATTGTTTTTAACTTTAATGGTTTTGTTGTGCATATTTAATATTAGCTTATTGTGCAGTTCAATGGATTTGGGGTTCTGTTTAATGAAATTTTTATAATGCGCACATCTATTCTGTATTGAATGTGCATTTGACTCACGCCATTCGCTTTATCAACGTTTTCAGTATTTTTAATCACAGGAAATGTCATCATTTTGTTCACTTATACGCCATGGATTCCGGGTAACCAGCTTCATGAATCCTTGAGCAGGAGATAGTAATGCCTAGGGTTTGATAAAGGTGAAGTGTATATCATTCTCTATGGTGTTGATTCCACATACTTTTTTTTACTATTGTTCAATCTCTTACCATAATTATATTTCAATGTTTGACGATCAGTTGTACAACTACCAATTAACTTCAACGTGAATATTAATAGCATTTTTGTTGGAATTCGCAGAGTAGCAGCATTATACAATGTTAAATATAGGATGTAGAAATAAACATGGTTTAGAGTGAGATATAGCTGAGTGTTCTAGCCTTGACAGACTGTTGGTTTGTAACTCTCAACCATATTAAATTTTGACCTGTATTAAATTAAATAGATATGTGCATTGCTAAATCTAATACTTGAATGCTAATAAATAAGACTATCTTAAGAATATAATCTTAAGTAAATTATGTGAATACTGCTGACCCGTAATCTGACACACTAGTAAACCATGCTAAGTTATTCAGATAACTCTCATTACAGATTACCAAAATCTAATGGTAAACTAACCACAATACCCTACAGATTATCAACAACCGAGGCATATAAATAACTCTGTTTGCTTACATAGACGATAGAGCGGAACCATTTAGACTCAAACAGCCGTATTTCACATTTAATGAGCATAAAGCACATTTCGATAATATGCTTATCATGGGAATTATGAGCACTGCGAACCCTCACACAAGAATGATCAATAAACATTTACTGACTGACATTAGTTGTGAACACAAGAAGGTATTACGCTGTAGGCTTTGGAATTATATTCTTAATGCTATAAGAAGTTTAATTTTATCCCTGGCGAATACACCGAACTTTTTGCAGCGAGAACTACAAGGCATCATTTGGAAGAACTTGATCATAGACACCTTTGATTATAGTAAATCGATTGGGAAATACAGAGAAGCGAAAGAGAACATTCCATTTGAAAGAAAACGTTCAATTTGATGAGAGAATGGACCCTTAAAATACGGCGAAGACCAGCGTTTTAGATATTCTTAATATCTAACTAAAAATCTAAATTTCGAAACAATCAAGGTTTATACCGAAAGTACATTAGATGTGTAACAACATCTCAGAGTCTGGTGGTCACTTGATCCGGTGTTAAAACGGAGGTAGCTGATGAAGTAGAATGTTCTCTATGTGGCTTGTGTGTTTTCACGTCTACGTATTGTTTGCAATGTCCTGTACCCAGATATGCACCTATACATACAGGTGGACGTCGGTACGCACATACCTGTACGTATATATGCATATACTCATTTACTATTTGTTTATATATATATATATATATATATATATATACATATATATATATATATGGGGGGAATGTGCGTGTGTGTGTGTTTGCATGTGTGTGCGTGTATGCGTAGGTGTGACTGTGTGGTAAGGAGCTTGCTTCCCAACCACATGATTCCGAGTTCAGTTTTACTGCGTGGTACCTTCGGCAAGTGTCTTCTACTATAGCTCCAGGTCGATCAAGGCCTTGTGAATGGATTTGATAGACGAAAACTGAAAAGAAGATCATTGTATATGTGTGTGTGTGTGTGTGTGTGTGTGTGTGTGTGTGTGTGTGTGTGTGTGTGTGTGTGTGTGTGTGTGTGTGTGT
>NC_068993.1:51616543-51620219 GCF_001194135.2 Octopus bimaculoides
ATATATATATATATATATATATATATATATACACTGCGAAAATTATAAGATTAGAGAATATAGAAAAATTCTCATAGCGGTGGCTAGCAGCAATCCCAATGATGAAGTATGGATGACAAATTATTGTATTTGTTCATTAATACAAAAACTCGAGTTTAGGAATTACTCTTTTTCGTGGTTGTGTTTGGCTGCCCTTTCTAGCATGTATGGTATCCTGACAAGGGTCAACTCTCTGTGTATAAATACTTATACATTCTTTTATAAATATATAACGAGACGTTTGGCCGATTGAAAGAATGTCATTTGACTGACTAGCTCCACTGAGAGGTAACTCAACGATGTCGGTTATGACAGACTTGCTGTAGCTTTAATATATATGTGTATTTGCCTGCATGAACACACACACACACACACACACACACACACACATACACACACACACACACACACACACACATACACATATATACATACATCCATACACACAAACACATGCACAAGGTTAAGTCTATTCATGTAATTATGTGTGTGTGTATGTGCGTCTATTTATATACATATCATGCCAGTATGCTTCGTTTTCTATACGCGTGACGCATGTTTATGCATACACTAATCTTCAATTTTATATATCTAGATATGTATACATATTTACATAACCAGCTATATACATATACATACATATATACATATGCATATACACACACACACACACACACACACATATATATATATATATATATATATATATATATATATATATATATATATATATATATATATATATATATATATATATATATATATATATATGCATACATATGCATACATATGTAAATATATAGATATTTATATATACACACACGCACGCACATGCATTTATATATATGCATATTCTTCTATAAAGGTATGAGCAATCCACAATCGAGTATCCTCGTATATTTGTCTTGTATAATGAGCTAGGAACCTTCGAAACTACAGTATATATATGTGCGTGTGATTTTATACGGCTGCAAGATTTCTTGGAGTAATATGGTCATTATGAGTGCTAGAATAGCATTGTATCAGATTACAGACTAACCTATCTTCAATATTCTTTAATTTGCTCTCAGATCATATACGTTTATATCTGGATTTAACTATTTTAGTGTGTAAGTCTGTCCTATTAAGAATATTCACACATTTTATTGCAGATAATATTCTTAAGATATTTTATAGTTTCACATTCGAGTATTCGGATTATCTATTCGCAGATCAATTACAATTTTGGTTTGGTTGGCACCCCAAGACAACAGACGGTCAAGTCTTTAACACCCTTTTATATGCCGCCCAGCATTCTTTACAATGCTATCCTCGTCCGTAGTTTGACTTTGTATCATGTACCTCTGTCTCCTCTATCTCTCACTCACTCTCCCTCTTTCTTTCTCTCTCTCTTTCTTTCTTTCTTTCTTTCTTTCTTTCTTTCTTTCTTTCTTTCTTTCTTTCTCATTACCTCTCCAAACAATAAAAAAAATTTATAGATAGCATTTACACTGAAACTAGTCTCCAATAAAATCATATGTATATATATATATGCGTGTAGAGAGAGAGAGAGAGAGAGAGAGAGAGAGAGAGAGAGAGAGAGAGAGAGAGAGAGAGAGAGACAGACAGACAGACAGACAGAGAGGGAGAGAGAGATGCATATATATATACATATATATCTAGAGAGAGAGAAAGAGAGAGGGAGATATATATATATATATATAAAGACATACACACACACACACATATATATATATATACATACATATGCTTCCATAGAGATATGCTTAATCGCATACGAACAAATGTTTGTATATGTAATGTACGTATATGAATGTGTGTGTGTGTGTGTGTGTGTCTTTCTGTGTGCATACATACGGGCATACACACACGTACCTTTACACAGTGACAGATGCTCACTTTGTTTGAATTGAGTGAAGACGCAACGGTACATCGTGGAAACCCCACTGTGACAACCCACTGAACAGACTGACCCCAGCCCCATCAAACACGAGCATTTAGTATACCTTATAGTATATTGTGTTTGGATAGCGAAGTACCACGTACCTGCAAATTTTTAGTGTTTTGATAATATATATATCAGTTCTCAGTCAGGACCAAAATAAGAATACATATTCTTTCTTTTACTTGTTTCAGTCATTTGACTGCGGCCATGCAGGAGCACCGCCTTTAGTCGAGCAAATCGACCCCAGGACTTATTCTTTGTAATCCTAGTACTCCATATATCGGTCTCTTAGGCCGAACTGCTATGTTACGGGGACGTAAACACACCAACTTCGATTGTCAAGCGATGGTGGGGAAACAAACACAGACACACAAACATATATAGATATGCATATATACGACGGGCTTCTTTCAGTTTCCGTCTACCAAATCCAGTCACAAGGCTTCGGTCGGCCCGAGGCTATAGTAGAAGACACTTGCCCAAGGTTCCACGCAGTGGGATTGAATCCGGAACCATGTGGTTGGTAAACAAGCTACTTACCACACAGCCACTCCAGCACCTATATGTCTATCTTTATTTTTTTAATCAGGAGGGATTGCAACGCAGGGCTTTGTAGAACGTTGAATGGAAGCAGAGTTCTAGTCCTAAAACTTGCAATAGAACGGGCCCCGTTGGATGAGTAAGGTTCCAAATGATGAAGCTAAATTGAGCATATCGCTTAAGTAGATGACGGCGTGAGTGAACAAGGGACTCAAAAATCCGGAATTAACATTGAAAGGCAACTGCTTCAATATCCTTACATTTTAGTCGTTCTTCTGTGCAGGATTCGTATTTTATTTATTTATTTATTTATTTATTTTTTGTATCAACTCCAATACGGATGAAAATCAAAGTTGACCTCGGTGCAATACGATCTCAGAACACAGAGAATCGCAACGCATAACACAAAGCAGTCTATATCCTACTCTCTAACGAGCCTACCACTTTGCCGCCAACCAATTTGGATGGCAAAATACGTAGTTTACCAGATATAGTTTACCTAATGTAATTTGAACTCATATACTAAACACAATAGTATAATACATTTTAGTACAAAACACTTTAGTCCGTGACTTTACAGGTTCTGGTAGCCAACAAAACATCCACCCCGCCTTCCATCCACTTCTGTTTAACCATTAAAAAGTGTTAAATCAATCTTCAGCAGTTAACGCCTCGGTGAAGAAAGATTGGTTTAGTGCAACTTATGCACACCTAATGCACATTTCGAGTCGAGTCCATCTCGCGTGTTTTTAATATATCTGCCGGTGTCAAAACAAGAACTGGGTATTTAACCTCATGTCATCAAGAAGTGTCTAATCTAATTTTAAAACTGAAATCAAATCAAGTGAAATAGTTCCAGCTATCGACAACAGTCAATGAGATGAGGTGTGAAAACGAGTGTCGGGAAAGCACGATATGCGGTATAGGTAAGGTGGCGAAAGATGGCGGCGATGAAGGCGATGTTACTGGTGGTGGTGGTGGTGTTAGTGGTGGTGGCGGTGGCGTATGGTGATGGTGGTGGTGGTGTGCTAGGAGTTGTAAAGTGATTTTGTTAGGTTTTGTCAGAGAATGGGTAATGGATAATATTTACCCTCCGTTTAGTCGCCCTTGGTGATTGCTGATTGGTATTTCAGGGAAGGATGTGTGTACATT
>NC_068993.1:51620393-51625453 GCF_001194135.2 Octopus bimaculoides
GTGTGTGTGTGTGTGTGCAAGGTGGTTGTTAATCTAGAATGGCGGTTTTGACGCCTTTCTGTTAATTTTAAAGGAAATTACTCAAATAAATGAAGTTGATGTTGTTTTCTCCTCCACATCCTCCACAACCACCAACACTACAGCCAACCATTAACACCAGCAACAACGACAACAACAACAACAACAACAACTATGCGAGCACCAATACCACCAATCCCACCATCATCATCATGACCATCATCAGCAGCAGCGGCAACAGCAGCAGCAGCTAAATCATGATCTAAATCATCATCATTGTCAACATCTCCAACATCGTTGTTGTCGTCGTCGTCGCCGTCATGGCCATGATCCTGACCATCGTCATCATCATATTCGTCGTCATCTTCATCATCGTCAACATCATGGTCGTCGCCATTAAGCATCTTCATCACCATCATCATTATCATCACCATCATGTCTCTCCGTCCTTATTATTCACCTCCTCCTTCACTTCCAGATTTTCCCCTTCATCATGACCATCATCATCATGTCCACCACCACCACCACCACCACCACCACAACAACAACAACAACAGCAGCAACGACAACAACAATAACACCAGCGAGGCATCTTAATTAAATTATCTGCTTTATTACAAAGACTATTCTCACAGAATGACAGTTTGCCGGATCAGTTTTAGTAAAATGTAATAATAGAACATAGCGTACAATAAAGATGACTTTTGTTATTAATATTTGCAGAGACGTAAGGACGTGAAGGTTGGAAGAACAGTGGATGAGCACCGCCCTAGATGCGGCACCAACATTTATTCATGTCAATTTACTCTAGGTTTCGCACATCGAATCCCGAAAGTCATGTCACTACGATTATTCATATTTCTATGTGATGTGTGTATGTGTGTACGTGTGTGTGTACGTGTGTGGGTACGTGTGTGTGTACGTGTGTGTGTATGTGTGTACGTGTGTGTGTGTATGTGTTTGTGTGTGTGTGTTTTGTGTGTGTATGTGTTTTGTGTCTGTGTGTGTGTGCGAAGGTGCGTGGCTTAATGGTTAAGATGTTACACCGGGCATCATCATCATCCTCCTCCTCCTCCTCCTCATCATCATCATCATTATCATCACCACCATCATCGTTATCATCATGATCATCGTCATCTTTTCACCTTACTCAGGTTCCAGCAATACATGGGCAAGTAAAGCAAGGCAAGCTGCCAGAATGGTTAGCACGCTGCGTGACATTTCGCTCGTCCTTACGTTCCAAGTTCAAATTCCGCCGAGGTTGACTTTGCATCTTACCTTTTTGGGGCCGATTAAATAAGTACCAGTTGAACACTGGGGTTTATTTAATCGACTCAGCTCATCCCCCACACCTGCTGGACTTGTGCCAAAATTTGAAAACAATATATAGGCAGTTAAACCCGTCCGTGTCCCGTTCAGGTAGAGCGGAGTTCGATTTGATAATCTAATAATAATTCTGAGTTCAATTTTATCATATATTTTGCTAGTTTCTTAAAAAGAAAGAAAGGAAGGAGTTAAATCTTTGCTCATACTTCTGTTTATTTCGCAGTTCAGGTATAGATAACCAGGGAAGTACTTTTGAAGTTTCCGGTTACGAAATTGTCCTTATGTTTGCACTAACATCATTACGTTAGTTTAATGAGAATACGGTGAGCTGGCAGAAACGTCAGCATGCTGGGCGAAATGCTTTGCTGTATTTCGTCTGCCGCTACGTTCTGAGTTCAAATTCCGCCGAGGTCGACTTTGCCTTTCATCCTTTCGGGGTCGATAAATTAAGTACCAGTTACGCACTGGAGGTTGATGTAATCGACTTAATCCCTTTGTCTGTCCTTGTTTGTTCCCTCTATGTTTAGCCCCTTCTGGGCAATAAAGAAATAAGAAACGTCGACACGCCGGTCAAAATGCTTGGCGGCTTTTTGTTCATCTTTATGTTCTGAGTTAAGATTCCGCCGACTTTGCCTTTCATCTGTCGGAGTCGATAAAATGAGTTCCTGTTGAGCACTTGGGTCGATGTAATCGACTTAACACCTCCACTGAACTTGCTAGCTTTGTGCCAAAATTTTGAAATCGAAAAATTAAATACCAATTGAATACTGGATTTGATATAATCGAACAGCACTCACCCCACAAAATTTCATGTCTTGTCCCTATCGAAAAAGGATTATGTTAATCCACTTGCCCAAACCGCCGCACAATAATATGGAGTCCCGAGGCATACATTTGCGAAGTGTAGTTGTTAAACTCATAGCCAATACTGAAACATTATCTAGTGCGGTGAGGCAAATCAAAGCGATACATGAGTAAGAGATTTGAAACCAAGTTATTGAAGTTATCAGAGGTTGTATAACCGCAGGTCAGCTCTAAACCATCGAACCGAGAGCAAGTAGATTTTGTTGGAGTTTAGGGTAGGAATGATTGTAGCTTTTGATTTCTGTGATTTCGCATCTGTAAATTAATCACTTTCAATTTATTGGCAAGTGATTAAATGGCCTTTTGCCAAAATTACTTCGTTGTTTCTGCCGTCTTGTAAATGACGCGAGTGATTGTAAGTGACTTACTCGGTGTAAAATCGTCTTCCAGTTACTACCAACACCGCACGATCATACCAGCACCACCACTACCACCACATTTTTAACTACCAATACACTAATAATGCTGTCACTATAATGATGTCTAGTTACTTAACCTCCCTCAACCAACATGAAATATCCCAAAAAACAGCGCTTCTGAAAACCTTTTCACACTCCAGCGAGATTTCAAAATCGTTCTAACACCCAGATATGAGAATTTTATTTTATTTTGCAACTACATACTCAATATTTCAAAAACTATTCAACACATTAGCGGTTGTGACTGTTAAACTATGCTTGATATGTGTTGTGGTGCAGAGAGAGATCTGTGTGTCTTGTAGAGTTTCCAGCCCATTTCGTATGACAAGAAGTTGTGTAAATCAACAACAAAACAAGCAAAAGAAAACTTTGTTTAATGCCTCCTTCTGACATCGTTAGCTAAAAGAAATACCTTACGTGGGCACGCATCTAACGCGCTAAAAATGCTGCCATATATTCCTCATTTCAACGCTCTGCTTGGGAAATAAAGGTGATGCATTGGATTATTATAGTCTAGTGTTCGTCAGGTATAAACGAGATAGTCAGGACGGGAAAGTTTTGATCCAAGAGCTGCTCTATCAGGTCTTTCCTGGTGTTAAGCAATATCGTCTTACTGTCACCTTTCTTGCGTCGAGGAATAAAATTAGAGTGTGTAAGCACACACACAATAACTTTAAACTCGTTTTTTCCTCCTTTATATACATCATAAAAAATATTTATTTTTATTTAAAATCAAAACACAAGGTACAAGTTTAAAGAATGTATACATTATTGATATTTATGTACTTGCACTCAAATCACAATGAAAATGGTTTACTCTAAGCTCATAAATTATAATTATATTTAAAAATTTAACATTAAAAAAAAACGAACAGCTATGATTTGTAATTACAACAAAATTTAAGTATAAATCAAAACAATATAAAAAAAATAATGGAACAAAATTTACATCTTCTTTTGGTTAGGTTCCATCCTACGTATTATACACTAGAGCAGTGATTCTTAACCATTTTTTTACCTATGGACCCCATTGTTTAGTGTCAGATTTCACTATGTGGTTCTTCAAGGTGGTTCTAACGCTAGTTGCTATAGCATGTACAATAATTTTTCACCTGATTGCTGTACTCAGGGTACTGGGTTGGTATGATCTAGCTATTCCAGCGCTCTGATGTGCCTTTCTTCACTGCGGAGGTGATGGTGGGTGGTCTTCCTCTCTGTGATCTGGTAGAGCAGAATCTACTTAGGTCATGGTTGTCTAAACAGTTACGGTTATAGTTTAGTTTAAGAAGGAGGCCCAGTTCCCTCGTGTTGACTTCGCAGAACTCTACTTCACTCTCACAGGTAATCTCAATTCATTTTTCCACAACGAAATCTATTTCTACAGATGGGTAGAGTGAAACCACATCCATGCTACCCATTACACAACCTGCGAAGTCATTGGAGTGGTTGCAACTATTGATTTTATTGAGCAGGTCCCCGTGCTCACACAGACATCCGGGGATATTTCAATGAGTGGTCGTAACACCTGTGAGAAGAAGTAGGATAACCGCTAATTGCAAGTTATATTTGCTCCGCAAACTGGCCGAGTTGAGACCCCCATAATAAGGTTTATGTAGGGTTTATAGCCCTTACGTAACCCGTATAGCGTAGGAACATCGTTGTTGAATGCTAGCAAATTTTGGTAAATTTATATATATATATAGGACAAGATAAATTCTTAATGTAGTGAAATCATCTTCGTTTTGAGAGAACGTAACCTAATACCTTGCAGTAATAGCAGCAGACTCTGAACCAAAAGAGGTGCGTCCGATAACGTTTTACGTTTTACGTTAATTTGCATGATTCAAAGAAAAATAAAGCTCTGAGAAATACCACATGGACGGACGGACGGCCAGTGGAATAAATTTCGGTAACAAGGACAAAGAATGATATATTAAATATCAGATGTATTATACTCCTGACCTTGTACCCTGACGCTAACACTAACATTTATATAACAGTAATGTAGAAGGATATCAAATGCCAAAACTTAGAAGACACAGAGTGAGAGAGAGAGAGAGAATGAGAGTGAGGGTGAAAGAGACACAGTGAAGTTGATTCCTCAACAAAGAGGTGCAGTGAAACAAATAATACTCTATGCAGAAAAGATTTCTGAATGGAATCATTCAAGGTTTGAACAAACTGAGATAAAGGTTTCGGCTGTCTATGAGGAGGGTATGATCTCATTCACCTCAATTTGGTTTCCTGACCTCTTCTTCATTTTCAATTTTATAATTCAATTGGGAAGCGTCCAATGTTGACGATCAGAATGAAGAAAAATCATTGTTTTCATTTTTTCTCGAAACAACAGCGAATATTTGATTTATATCTATCTACCTTTCTCTCTTTCTGTCTCTCTCTCAGTCACTCTCTCTCTCTCTCTCTCTCTCTCTC
>NC_068993.1:51631415-51632885 GCF_001194135.2 Octopus bimaculoides
ACACACGCACACGTACACACATCCATATATAACCCATATGTATGAGCCAACGTAATGTTGTGAACAACAATGTGCCAACCATCACTGCAGGTGGCAGCCATCGTTATTAGCAGCCAGAGCTAAAGGTCCTCGCCGTAATATTCTGGCTGGCTTATTGAATCTGTTCACCATTGGACCGTAACATAACAACATTTATTGCATCTCGCCTCCTGCTGCTGCTCCTCCTGCTGCTGCTGCTGCTGCTGCTGCTGATGTCGATGCTGTGATTGAACGTGCTGCATAAGGTGGTAGGGATGAGGATGATGATGATGATGATTGTGCGGCTGGCGGCGATAATGCTGATGATAGTATCGCTGGTGTTGCTGGTGCCATGGTTTTGTTCTTGATGTTCGTGATGATGGTGACTATAATGCTGACGTTAGTGACGTTGGCGGTGTTGGTTGTGGTGGTGAAGGTGACGGTGGTCGTCGTCGTCGCCATGCTGATTGTGCTTGTGTATATATATATATATATATATATATGTATATGTATATATATATGATTTACTATCACATTGTGTATATACATACATACAATCATGTAAACACACACACACATACATGCGTGTTTGTATGTGTATATATGTATATGTATATTCTTTTATTCTTTTATTCTTTTATTTGTTTCAGTCATTTGGCTGCGGCCATATTGGAGCACCGCCTTTAATCTAACAAATCGACCCCAGGATTTCTTCTTCGTAAGCGCAGTACTTAGTCTATCGGTCTTTTTGCCGTGCCGCTACGTTACCAGGATGTAAGCACAACAACATCGGTTGACAAGCGATGCTAAGGTACAAACACAGACACACAAACATATACACATATACATACCTAGCAAAAGAGAGAGAGAGTGAGAGAGAGAGAGAGAGAGAGAGAGAGAGAGAGACAGGCTTCTTTCAGTTTCAGTCTACCAAGGTTTTGATCGGCCCAAGGCCATAATACAAGACACTTGTTCAAGGTGCCAAGCAGTGGGACTGAACTCAGAACCATGCAGCTGGTTGTTGTTGTTGTTCTTGTTGTTGTTGTTGTTGGCACTCCGTCGCTTACGACGTCGAGGGTTCCAGTTGATCCGATCAACGGAACAGCCTGCTCGTGAAATTAATGTGCAAGTGGCTGAGCACTCCACAGACACGTGTACCCTTCATGTTGTTCTCGGGGATATTCAGCGTGACACAGAGTGTGACAAGGCTGACCCTTTGAATTACAGGCGCAACAGAAACAGGAAGTAAGAGTGAGAGAAAGTTGTGGTGAAATACTACAGCAGGGTTCGCCACCATCCCCTGCCGGAGCCTCGTGGAGCTTTAGGTGTTTTCGCTCAATAAATACTCACAACGCCCGGTCTGGGAATCGAAACCGCGATCCTATGACCGCGAGTCCGCTGCCCTAACCACTGGGCCATTGCGCCTCCACCATGCAGTTGCTAAGCAAGCCA
>NC_068993.1:51633003-51633425 GCF_001194135.2 Octopus bimaculoides
TATATATATATATATATATATATATATATATATATCGCTGTCTACCTCCAGTTATGTACATTTTTGTAGTTTCTAGCTTTAGTAATGATTTTCCTTGTTATCTGGGAGGTTGCTTACGCAACCTTCTCTCAATGTCCATATCATATTGGATAGAGAAGTTGCATGTCTTTAATTTTTGTCCGTGAATGACGCCACGTGTTGTATGTATCTTTCTTTGAATGGGTTGCTCGTCAGTCTGATATACGCCTTTGTTACTCCGTTAGGATTCATGATGTTGAGCTTGTATATAAGTTCTTTCTCCAAACAGCAATTGTTTAGGGGACAGTAGTGTGGCGATCTACAGTTACATTGTCTTTCGGGGACATTTCTGATGTGTTCATATATACACTTTATTGTGTCAATTTATACATAACTATATATAT
>NC_068993.1:51633969-51635025 GCF_001194135.2 Octopus bimaculoides
ACACACACACACACACACACACACACACACACACACACACACACACACAGATATATGTGTGTGCCCGTCGTATATATATATATATATATATATACATATACGACGGGCTTCCTTCAGTTTCCCTCTACCAAATCCACTCACATACATACATACTGTATGTATGTATGTATGTATGTATGTATATCTGATTCTCCCATCAGATCTTCCATTTTAGTGAACTACATAAGTCGAAAGTTTTCTTTACCAGCAAAATCATACATACGTTTTGGTTGGAACTCTAATGCTTAAATACATACATACGTAAATAAGTACGTATATACACTCACACATATATATATGCGTACACGTTCCATTAAATATAAACATATGCCTACATAAATATGTACGTATATACATTCATACATATACGCATTCACAAACAATTAGACATAAACACAAGCCTTCTCACCGAGACAGTTATATATGCACACACACACACACACACACATACACACACACACACACACACACACACACACACACACACACATACACACACACAAATATAAACACACAACCTAAATAAGAAGATGCAACACATACTCGTATAACCTACAAATGTAGTTAAGTACAAAGAGCGAACATCAGAAAACACAAATACATAAAGTGCTTTCGTAATATACACACAAACATACACGCGTTACTATTTCTATACGCACAATTATATATACTTTCCATTATGTAGGTAAAAATGGTAAATACAGTAGCAATTATCACACTAAATTCTTGCAAGACATTTCAAAACACTTTCATTGTTGTATTCTTTATATTTTACTTTCATGTTTATAGTGTTTTGCAGTTCTTTTATACATTAATTTTACGTTTGTTTTTTGTTCTCATACGTGTATTTATATTTTCTCGTGCTTATTACTTCCTGTACGCGTCCTATCTTTCTCAAATTGCACACGCACACGCACACGCACACAGACACACACACACACACACACATACAAACATAAATAGAGAACACACACGCACACACACACACGCACACATACACGCATGCATATATGTATA
>NC_068993.1:51637422-51638704 GCF_001194135.2 Octopus bimaculoides
TGTGAGAGTGTGTCTCTCTGTGTGTGTATAATATATCTGCACTGTTCACTTATAGTATAGAATGCTCAGGCTAATAATGTAAAAAGAGTGAAAAAGAAAAAAGAAAACGGTAAAACTAAGTCTGATGTCTCTCTAAACGAAATTAATATTTAACTTAGTCAGGCATCCACCATTGCAGGTGTTGAATTTTCGCAGTAGAAAATAGAAAATAGAATTCCTGTTTCTCTATTCAATGGTTTACCATTTCTACTTACACTGGACGAGGTTATTTAGTATTTCTCCCAACTTCCATTTTTCATTTCCGTCTGTTTGTCGCTCTTTCGGTTTCTTTTATTGTTTTGTAATTGATTTTGTTATTTGACATTTTCCCCACAAAGACCTTTTGATTTTCGTCGCAATATATTCTGCACTTTCTTCTGTAGTTTTATATATATATATATATATATATATATATATACATACCGTTCAGTCTGGAGTTTATTATAGCAATAAGACGGCGAGGGTTTGTCATGTCGATTGGTGCAACGAACGATCTGCTTTGAGATTAGCGGTTTCCATCCATTCACTATACTTGCATAGAGTGATATGCTCGGCGATGATTGAAACATTTCTGAAAGTGGATGTCGTTATCCCACTGAATACAGACAACACAACTCGGTACTGCTTTGAGTCATATCACAAACAGTTGCGTTGTTATTGAAAGATTGCGTACTCCACATAATTTTGTATTCGGAATATCACATACACCTTTCCTCTTGGCAGTGACGAGGTCCTAAAGTTGACGGGTAGTTATTACTCTGGGTCGTGAGTGCAATTATTCTTGCATTTCTCTGTCCATTTCTTTATAACTGAGCAACGTCCTCTGAGATTGAGCCACTGAGGCCTAAAATAAATGATAGCGTTACTCCTTTATTTGTTTCAGTCATTTGACTGCGGCCTAGCTGGAGCACTACCTTGGAGGGCTTTTTAGTAAAACAAATTTACCTCAGGACTTATTTCAAGCCTAGCACTTATTCTATCGGTCTCTTGTGCCGCACTTCTAAGTTACAGGGACCGAAGCATATATACATACAGGGACCTAAGCATATATCTCATTTGATTATGTTTAATCCTTCAGCTATCCAATGCTTTTGTGGGGCCTGCAATCACCAATATTATTGATTATTTTATCATTTTAACATTTTAAATTGTTACACAAGGTAATATTATATTTACAAATTATTTTCTCGTATATATATACATATATATAGGCAAAACTTGTTATTGAATATATATATATATA
>NC_068993.1:51638968-51642710 GCF_001194135.2 Octopus bimaculoides
TATTGAAAATGCACCTAAATTTGAAAAAACTTGTAATTCTTTAAAATGAATTTATTTACATATATACCAAACTAGTTTCAACAGTATTTTTTGTTTTTCAGTGGTAAAAATTTTAAATTATGAATTAGAAAAAACATCTTTAAATGTTTCAATGTTGACAAGTTTAAATGTTCATAACAAACACATTTAAAATTATGAATCAGAAAAACATGTTTAAAAATTTCTATGTTGACAAGTTTAAATGTTCATAACAGTCAATAATATTAAAACTGTGCATCAATTTGTTTGAATGTAGAAAGCTCATTAGTGTTACTAATGATCGGCAAGAAATGAATATCATCCAAGTTTCAGTCATACTGAGTTAAGAGGGAAAAATATAAGGGAACAATGCTGATAGTAAAAAAAGAGATTTGATTTACAATTTCTCTGATCCTCTTTCCGTCCTATGTAGGAACCTTCGCTTGTAACGGTGTTTTAGAATCCGCGGTATTTATAATTTTTCCGCGAGCGGATCTGAGTTTTGCATTGTTAAAGTACTGGTGACATCATGTTTTTCCGCTGGTGAAGTTTGTCGTTCTGGTTGGCTGGATTACCTGTGGGGAACGGTCATTAGTCGTTCCGGTTGGTTGATTTTCCTAGAGGGTCATTTTGCTGTATTTGTTCGGTTCTTATTGGTCCAGAGTTAGGTAACGTTAGCAACTGGTGTTTGTAAAATTTCATTGATCTAGAGATAGGTGACATCGGCAACTGGTGTTATTCTATGGTGAGTTGGATTTGCAGGTGGAAGACTGTTACTAAACTTATTGAAACTGTTTGTTGTTCCTGATTGAATTTTTTTTGTTTTTGTAGAGAAATTAAGTCTTGTTTCCTTTTCCTCTTTAGTGTTTTTCCTTCTTTCTAAAAGATATTCAGCTGTGGTTTATATACTCATTAAAAATATACTGAGCCCAGAACCATGTGGTTGAGAAACAAAGCTTGATGATTATCAGTGATAACTGTCTCTTCAGTTCTAAAACTAGAAGGTTATAATTTTCCGCTTATTTTCGGTTTATACCTACTTACATGTTCCCATAACTACACCTTCCCGTCTTCTTTACAAGGATTTTGTCTACTTCCTTGCATCTAAGTTGTGTTTTCTTGATGGATTCCAGTTTGTTACAGGGTCTCATCATGTCGTTGTTGATGAGGTTTCTCGAAAGTTTCTCTATAAAATCTACGGACAAAGTCGGAATTGTGGTTTTGACATTCGACAGCCTTCAAACAACTCCCATTGCTCTTGTCTTCAGTTTCTCCAACCACTTCTCTCAACTCAGATATCTTCATTGATGTTGACATATTCATTTAGAGACAGATTCCTTATTAAGAAGGAAACGACGAGGTAAAATATCTGTGTCTTCCCCAGTTAAATATACGCGGAGAGATTTAAAAGTATCTTTCCTGAAAATGAAAATAAAATAAAAAATAATTAAATGAAATTCCGAAATATCGTCGGTAAAATTTGGGGAAATCGGTTGTAAGCATTAAAAAAGGAGAGGAAAATGATGATGGAGATGATGATGATGATGATGATGATGATGATGATGATGATGATGATGAGATGATGATAATAATAATAATAATAATAATAATAATAATAATAATAATAATAATAATAATAATAATAATGATGATAATAATAATAATCTTTGGCAAAAGGACCGAAATTTTGTGAGATGGGGCTAGTCGATTAGATCGACCACAGTACGAGACTGATACTTAATTTATCCACACCGAAAGGATGAAAGGCAAAGTCGACCTTGGCGGAATTTGAACTCAAAACGTAAAGACGGACGAAATTCCGCTAAGCATTTCGCCCGGCGTGCTAACATTTCTGCCAGCTCACCCCTTAGAATATGATGATGATGATGATGATGATGATGATGATGATGATGATAATAATAATAATGGATTGTAATCTTGTGATTAGGTGACACTGCTTGTGAGGAGGGGCTACTGAATAATATTAACCCCCAGTATATGGCTGGCACTTTATTTCCTATACCGTAGTGAGATGCAAGAAACAGAAGGTCTATGGAATTCGAGCACGAAACTTAAAGATAGATGACTCTGTACCACACAGCATTTCGAGAAATACTTTACCGATTCTGCCATCCACCGTCGTTTATAATGAATACAACAACACGATCGACAACAACAACATACTGTAGTGACTAAGTATTATATGTCCGTCATATTTAAAGCCAAGCTGGGTGCGTTGTCTGTTTTGTCTTTTTGGTGGTTTTTTGGGGTTTTTTTTTAACTTTAATATATATTCTCAAGAGAACTGAATATATAAAATAGATTTTTTTGTAGGAAATAAGCCACATTTGTATATACAATCAAAGAACAGCCACAATAACGACGACGACAACAACAACAACAATAACAACAACAATAGCACTGAACAATAGAGTAGCAAAAATAAAACATGATGTAAACAAACGACGCACCAGGAACAACAAAAAATTATAAAACAACTGACAGGGTTTGTGAAAATATAGTCTAGTCCCCAAAGTGTGCTCATGAAATCGAGATGCAATTTCTATTGACGTTGAATGCAGTTGAAGTCTTTGGGAAATTATTTCAATTGCTGTCTGCAATGCATTTGCAATAAAAGATGCACAAATTCTTGCAGAGCAATTCTCAGAAGACAAAGTAACATAAAAGATATCTATTAATGATAAATATATGTTTATGCCTTTGTTATCGAAATGTTGTTGCTGCTGCTACTGCTGCTGTAGTTTTTGACGTTGCTACCGCTACACTTATTTTAGTCAATGTTGTTGTTATGTATTATTAATATAGTGATATCAACTTGTAATTGTGTTTCTTTTTTTTTGTCTGCATATTTAGCAACATGCTTTTTTTTTCCTTTTTCTTTTTTGTAATACAGAAATATTTTTTTGCGTAGATATAGACCGTGTGTAAATATATTATCATATATAGAAAAGTGATAAAATGTAGAATTTTCGTTTTGAAAGTATAAGTTTGGAATATAATGAACCTGTAGGATGAACGTATTGTGAGACATGAGGAAGAATTCCTTGAATATGCGTTGTAGAAAATGGTAATGTTTTGTGATAATGTGTACGATGAGCTAATAATGATAGTAAAGCAACGTTGAAGCATAAAACTACTTTAGGATCGTATGAACTCTGAAATTTAAGATACAGGGTGTGTGTAATAAAACAGCTGTGAAATATGGATTACTCTAGATCATATAAATTATAGAATTTTAGGTGCAGTGTGTGCGATAAAAGCCACAGTTGTATACGAATATTAACACTCAAGTTTCATGCTCTCCTTTTCACGCTAACAAACATATTTCTAGGAGAGGTTTATCTCTTACAAGTCATATCACTGCGCACCACGATCCAAGCCTTATGATCTCTACACTAAATTTGTGCGCATGTGCTTATGTAATTGTGTGTGTGTCTGTCTGCCTGCTTGTGTGTATGTGCCCGTGCGTACGCACGTGTGTGTGCAAAGACACAAGTATAATCAAGAATTACTTATTCAGAGGAAAAGGGTTAGGCTAATTAGAGTAAAATCTTGAAGTAAAATGACACAATGTAAATATATATTATTAAAACAGTGAGTGCAACAAAAGACATCTTGTTTCGTCCGAAGGTATATCGGGGATGAAACCAATTTTTTTTTTGTTGATCACATTATTAGAACAAAATATACAGTATCTCTTACT
>NC_068993.1:51643249-51644664 GCF_001194135.2 Octopus bimaculoides
TATATATATATATATATATATATATATATATATATATATATTATGCCTGTTGCTCTCCATTTTTTCCTTCTACACTTTCCTTCCGTTATTTGGTTTCTATAAACTTTGTTCCTTCTGTCCCGTCATTCACTTCGGTTTCTTACCTTCCTCTTCTCTCTCTCTCTCTCTCTCTCTCTCTCTCTCTCTCTCTCTCTCTCTCTCTCTCTCTCTCTCTCTCTCTCTCTCTCTCTCTTCCCCTGGTTTCTCTTCTTCAGTTTTTTTTCCATAACCACAATTCTTTCTTCCTTCGCCCTTATTTTTACTTTCCTTAACTCATTTGCAATAACCATTCCATCTTAAACATGTTCTCATGTCTTCTTCTTCTTCTTCTTCTTCTTCTTCTTCTTCTTCTTCATTCGTCTTCTTCTTCTTCTTCTTCTTCTTCCTCGTCTTCCTCTTCTTCCTTTTCTTCCTCCACTTCTTCTTCCTCTTCTTCTTCCTTTTCTTCCTCTTCCTCTCCTTCTGCTTCTTCTTGATCCTCGTTTTCTTCTTCCTCTTCTTCGTTTTCTTCTTGTTCTTCGTTTTCTTCTTCCTCTTCTTCGTCTTCTTCTTCCACTTCTTCCTTTACTTCTCCTTCGTTTTCTTCTTCTTCTTCTTCTTCTTCTTCTTCTTCTTCTTCTTCTTCTTCTTCTTCTTCTTCTTCTTCTTCTTCTTCTTCTTCTTCCAATCCTCCTCCTCCTACTACTGCTACTATCACCACAACCACCACTACCACCACTACCACCACTACTAGTACTAATCTTCTTCTTCTTCTTCTTCTTCATCATCATCATCTGCTTCTCTTCTTCTTCTTCTCCTTCTTGCAGTGTTGTTGGCATAAATTCACTAATAACAATTTGCACAAAGTGCATTGGTACTTTAGAATATTGGTTAGCTGCTGACTAAAATATTCCCGCCTAGTAGTCGCTACTCTTTTTGAAATATCTTATAGAATATTGTGATGAAATTCTAAAGAATACTTCAGCAGAAAAAAAACAACACCAACAACAACAACAAAAATAACTGGGAAAACAAAACAAGACACGATACATAAATATAAAGATGGTTAAACAACAATAGGAAGCGAAACGCATAACAGTCAAGTTTTTAGTGAAATTATTTTCATTGTCTCATTCTCGCGTCTCAATTTCATCTTGCTTTCTCTCCGTCTATTTGTTATTTCTATGTTTGTTTGTTTTGAACAGCAAAATAAAGAAGAAAAAATGTAGTTAGAACGATTCCTGCCAGAAGATTCTCTGTTAATTGTTTGCTTTCAAAATACAGACTCGTTAAGTTTGGAGTTGATGTTTAGTTTTAAAACTGTTTATGATAAAAAGCTTACTTTTTAATTATCTCTCCCCTCTGATTCTCTCTCTCTCTCTCTCTCTCTCTCTCTC
>NC_068993.1:51644875-51645920 GCF_001194135.2 Octopus bimaculoides
TCTCTCTCTCTCTCTCTCTCTCTCCCTCTCTCTCTCTCTCTCTCTCTATATATATATATATATATATGTATATATATATATAGGCATGTATGTATCTATATAATTTGTATAAACATACAGATATTCATAAATAGCTCGTTTCATATTAGTATGTTTGTCGGAGAGAAAAGTTTTAATGGAAATGTATTCTTTCTCATTAATTAAATAAAGATACACCATATTTTTTTTCTTCATATTTAATTTAATTCTGTTTCCCTTGCAATATTTACTCTTTCAATATTTGTAGACAGAACGCTTTTGACATAATTGTGTGTCATCAGTACAAATATATTTGAGATACATTAACCATATTACATTTGGCAAGATTTGAAAAACAAATCTAAAACAAAAGAGGAAATTGATAGCGATAGATAAATAGAAACTTTTAATAAACTCATTTGACAAAAATTAAATATGGTTCGTAGCTCATTTTAGATCAAGTAGAGAGGAAGGTAAATTTGAATTGACATAAGGTGTATAGTTTTAAAGAAATTAATCAATTCGTATGTAAATTCTTCTGGTGACACTGGTTGCAGGCCGTTCTTTTTCTCTTTTCTTTTCTTGTTAATTTGCTAGAGAAGATTGTCATTCCGTATATTGTATATTTGTACAATATATCGCATTATGCACTTTTTGTATTCTTCCGTACTTGATTTTTTTTCCGATATGAGGTTGAAAGTTCTCAAATTCCAGCATACTCGCAGCTAGGAGTTGAAACTAAGCGAAGAATTTCATACATGAACGCACAAAAACATACATGCATACATATATGCATACACACACGTTACTACATACTTAAATAGTTACAGATAGGCATACAAATACACATGTATGTGCGCATATATTTATGCACGCGCGCACGCACACACACACACACACACACACACACACAACTCCCAATCTACACTCAAACCCACACACTGATATATATGTGCGTGTGCACATGATTTTCATTAGGAAAACGTGTTTGTTCTTTTTAATTATGTATATATATGTATATATATAT
>NC_068993.1:51646307-51647663 GCF_001194135.2 Octopus bimaculoides
TATATATATATATATATATATATATATTGATGCATACACACCAGCACAGTTTGTCAAGTAGTGGTGGAGGTTAAACACAGACACAAAGACACACACATACAGATATGTATGTATGTATGTATGTATGTATGTATGTATGTATATGATGGTCTCCTTTCAATTTCTACTTAGCAAATGCACTCACATGGCTCTGCTCAGCCCGAGGCTGTAGAGGACATTTGCCCAAGTTGTGACTGAACCCGGAACGATGTGGTTGGAAAGCAAACTTCTTGCCGTATGCACCTGAGTCTCTCTCTCTCTCTCTCTATATATATATATATATATATACTTATATTATAGATTATATATATTGTATATTGTTTGTGTGTTTAGATATATCTGTATGCGTACACATACACGTATATGATTTTCATAGAGAAAATGGTGTTTCCTGGCTATATTTCAGCTGCTTACTTTTAATTATTTTGATGTGCTTTTTATTATATATTTATGTTTGAATATTCATAATTATCTCTCAAATAATGTTATAAATTCATCCTAGATTAACCTCATTAAATATACATTCGTAATATACTCACATAAATATATATTTATTAAGTTCGTATAAGCTATATTAATATTTTTTTTCTTTACTTTATACTCTACAATCAGCTTACATCAAGCCGACCCATGACATGGCGTAAGTCAGCCGAAAAGCTAGATGCGATCCGGAGGACAGCTACTTCACTGAATAATATATCCTTAGATATATTATCACAGATAGAAAGGCATTTCTTCAAGGTGTACTCTAACTCTATCATTACTGACCTAGGGCTAAACCACATATACATCAATAACAACAACTACACCAACAACAAAAACAGTAACGATTCCCTAGTATTTCAGTCAACCGTCCATCTTCTTTTATTAGCTGAGGAAGCATAAAACATTCTTATCAATCCTTACCAAATGCTCCATTAGAGTATATGAACGACGCAAGATTAAAATGCTTAACAGACGTGAGAGTGATTTGCTTACCGAAATGTGCAAAAATGGACGCCTGTTTCTAAAGCACTCACGCCATTGCGTCATTGATTGATTGACTGTCCGCTGTGGTATCTCAGGAACCAATGAAGCCAGAAAAACAGTCATCCACCCCACCCCCGACCCCCCACTCCCATCCCCATACTCAACTCACCATCAAACGTTTATCGATGATTACTAAGCCAAATAAACTAAAAGTCTTCGATTTAGTCTCCCAAACTTTGCATATGTGCATGTACGTGTGTATTGGTAAGTATTGCCATATGCATAAATACACACGCACATACACACACACACACGTGTGTGTATGTATATATATATATATATATATAT
>NC_068993.1:51647941-51652734 GCF_001194135.2 Octopus bimaculoides
ATATATATATATATATATATATATATATATATATATATATATATATATATATAGAGAGAGAGAGAGAGAGAGAGAGAGAGAGATAGAGAGATTCATAGGTATATATATATACATATATATTTATATATAGGTATGTATATATAGATATATATATAGAGTGAGGGAGACAGAGATACAGATAGAGAGATATATATAGATAGATAGAATAGATAGATAGACAAATAGATAGACCGATATGCATGAGCATATTGTATGTATGCACACACACACACATACTTGCTTACGTAAGTGTTATGCAAGCAAGTATAATATACTTTTCCTTTTTCCCTTTTTGATAAAAAAAAACACAAGTTAGGGAAGTGTGACGTCATCGGCCCACTATTACCAAAGGACCAATTGTTGTTTGTTGTACTGCATTTAAGATTTCGAAAGCGACAAAGGAGTGTATGTGCCAATCGGGCGCTATGAATTTTGCATGGTATTTCGGTTTCGAACCAACCAGTTTATGGGCTTTTCTAGCTGATGTTTGCATCTTTCACTGATATATATCTCTAAAAGATTCACGCACGCACACAGGCACGTGCACACACACACACACACACACACACACACACACACACACACACACAAACACACACACACACACACACACACACACACACGCATGCATTTACATGCATATGCCTGTATGTACATATTTATGAGTGTTTCATAAATACATGCATACTTATATGTATGTATATACATACATATATCTCCACATACACACACACACACACACACACACACACATATATATATAAATATATATATATCTTTAGGCGCAGGCATGGCTGTATGGTAAGAAGCTTGCTACCTAACCACATGGTTCCGTGTTCAGTTCCACTGCGTGGCACTTTGGTCAGGTGTTTTTACTATGGTCAAGGGTGACCAAAAGCGATGAGTAGATTTAGTAGACGGAAACTGAAAGAAGCCCGTTGTATTATATATACATACATTCATATATGTGAGTGTGTGTGTGTGTGTGCGTGTGCATGTATTTATGTGTGTGTAATTGTGTGTCTGTAGTTGTCTCCCATCACCACTTGATAACCGGTGTTGTTTCGTTTACATTCCCGTTAAAATACCCCTTCACATACGTCAGTCATCTGATCAGGGCCAGGACAGTCACTCGCGATTCAGAATGACTTGATGGCATGTACTCTACTTTCGCTAATTGCTTTTGGTGCAAACGCAAACATCCTCTCAGCTCACCCGCTCTCGACTCAGCGGAAAAGTCAGAAAATAACAGGAGGAGGAAGAGGGTGACAGCGGGGTGGAAAGAAGGGGAGACAGACAGGCAGGCAGAAGACAGACAGACAGACAGACAGACAGACAGACAAGCAGACACACTGAGTAAGAGAAAGAAAAAAGAGAGCGAGCTGCTACTTTATCGACCACGAAAGGATGGAGGGCAAAGTTGACTTGGACGGGATTTTTACTCCGACGCCCTAACGACTCTGCCTCTCGACTCTCTTAATCAGGGATAAAAAATTCATTTACTCTGGAAGAAAGATACACTGAATAGAATAAAGTGTCCTAATGGTAACTTATTGACAGTTGAGACTAATCAAGACCTATGAACAAAATGTTTTACTTATGACCACCTTTTTTTTTTTTTGTTATTTTGCTGCCTTATGTATCTCCCTTTTAAAAATTGTAGTATGTGATTTGAGATTTGGCTGTTATTTCTAGCAAGACATGCAACCGAATGGACGTTCTCTCATTGGCTCGACGCAATAATCCAAATCACGAAGAGGCTGAACTTTCAAGCAATAGAAAGCTGAAATTTGCTGTAGGGAAGGATCTATTATTAATGCATTAATGTTTGGGTGGGTCTAAATAAATTCAGTTTTGGTTTTAGCAGCAGTTAGTGTTGATATTTAGCTCGACATGGTTGTCTGGCACATCATAGACACAGCCTGAGGCGCCGAAACCGATAAACAACGCCAACAACAACCAGCAACAGCCAACAACAGCAACAGCAACACAAGTAGCAGCAACAGCAACAACACCAACAACAACAGATCAGCAACGGCGATGGGAAGGAAACGTAAATAAGCTACAATTTGCCTGTTAGAAAAGTCCATTTTCTCATATCATTTAACTGTTCTTATTATTTATTTATACTTGCCTTATTTATTTATTTCCTTTTTTTTTCCTTTTCGCTCCATTCAGAAGAAAAATTCTAATTTTCCCTCTAACCCCATTAAGATAAATTAGCCGACATTTTGATATGTAACCGAAATTGTTTGTGACATGGCATCGGTTAAGAACATCATCGAGTCTATGTTACGCGTTTAGGTGGTGAAGACGAAGGCAATGGCGCTTGTTCATTAGTTAACTACAACATATCTTTCCAGAGATACCAAGTAAAATTCCAGCTATCAATTAAGGACGAAATTACACATCTCTGAGTCATTTTAGGGGAGGGAAATTCTTGGTAATATTATTTTCTCAAGAATAGATTGCTACAGTGACAGAAATGGTAAAATGCCAATCTATTTCTTTGAGATGAGATTCTTAGTATGGAAAAAAATGTTTTGGTGGTAGAATATTGGTCTATTTTCTCAAAAATAGATTGCTTTAGTGAGGGAAAGGGCAAAATGCCGGTCTATTTGTTCAAGATGAGATTCTTAGAATGAAAAACATGGCTTAGATGAAGACTGTAGACTATTTTCTCAACAATAACATGCTAGAGTGGGAAAAGTAATTAATGCCGATCTATTTTCTCAAGGTCAGACACATAGAATGGCAGAAATGATTTAAGTTTAAAATTCCAGTCTAAAATATACTTGCAGTACTTAATTATAATCATTCATAGCCTGAAATCAAACTCCACAATAAAGGTGGATCCTTCATTGTCATCGACTGAGAATCGAAAAATTCAAGAACCAGATAAATATTAAAGCTCGATTCAAGAGGACCTCCAAGTGGATAATGAAGTTGCTCGAAATAGCAGCCAAACATCAACCAAACATCCATTGTTAAGTTAAAATAAGCAAGTACACATTGGATAAAATAGCAGTGTTAGGTTATATTCTGTGTAAATAAGTTGAGGCTGTTTAGGAGCTGGAATACTTCGAGATACTAGGCTTGCTTGATCAGATCTAACTTGGAACTAGGCAGCAAAAACAAAATCAATAGCAACGAAAGAACTTTGTCGTCTCTTTGGAATATATGAAATAATTAATGATAACAAAGTATAGGGGTTCAATTTATGCTTCCTTAGTTTGTTCTTTTTCATTTTGATTTGGTCAGGAACAAGGAGGTTTATGTCCTTGGTGGTGTCCCTTCCAGATGAGTGAGATTCATTCACATTAGGTCCCTCTTGAGCAGTTTTATGTCGATAGTTGCTGGAAAACTGCGTGTAGAGGATAAATTCTACAAACGAGTGTTAAATTGCGTTCTATGGTAGAGGGACTAACGACTGACCAGAGTGGATACAATAATAATGGCAAGTCTAGGAGGTAGTAATAGAGTCGAAAGTGTGTTGGTGAAGACGGACCGATACCAGCCAGTTGTTAAAAACGGGTGTTGCTTTAGTATCGGCAGAAAACGGTAAAGAGATGAGACGGTAACCCCTTTCGGGAGCAAAAATGTCATCGTATGTTTTGTGAATCGATAAAATAAGCACCAATCGAGGACCGGGGTCGTTGTAATCGACTTACCCCTCCCCCTAAATTTCTGGCATTGAACAAAAATTGGAAACCAATATTATTTATTTATTTCACTCCGAGCAAAATGCTTAGCGGCATTTTGTCTGTCTTCACGCTCTGCGTTCAAATTCCGCCGTGATCGACTTCGTATTTCATTCTTTCGGTTTCGATAAAATAAATACCAAGCGAATACTGGAGTCGATGTAATCAAATTATCCCTTCACCTAAAGTTGCTGGCATTGTGCCAAAAGTTGATAGCAATATCACTTATCTATTCATATATTTATTATTATACCCTATACACAGGCGATAAGGCAACGACTTAGCTACCCTTTAGAAAAAAATCTAACGCTGATGGCTGGCAGAAAGTAAAATGCTCTCACACCAAAACCATAACTCGAAGTCTTGCAACAGAAATGACTCCGTTGAAGACAGCCCCAAGGAAAAGAAGCGATAGTGTTAAGCCTAAGAACTAACACAGAAAGAAGCAATTACTGTCTGAAATTCTTAGTAAACCCTTTCACACGTCATATTCACAACAACCAGAAAAATATGTCAACATATATCATTTTCAGAACTTACTAGAATGTCTATCTCTCTTCGACATATATTTTATTTTAGTTTATATCCTTCATAGAATTTCATTGCTTAATATTTCTTCACATGAAAATAATGGCTTTTCTATTTATTTCCTCTATTTCATTAAGTGGGTAACATCAGTTGTTATAACACTAACAGTAACATAAATTTATATGTATAATGTCTTTTAGCTTGCATGTATATATATATATATATATATATATATAATGTTTTACTTTATTTTAGTTTTATTTTTGTATGAATATCTGTGTATTATTTTTTCTTCTTAGTATTTTATATTCCTATTTTATTTTATATTATTATTTCATTTTTGTTATGTTATTTTATTATATTCTTTTTAACCACCAACTTAACACTACACACTGAATTGTGGCAAGGTATGGACGGATTCCGTAGTACCGAGGAAATTATGTATACATATATCAAATTAAGAATTCTACGAGGTATAGTACAATGCAAAATACCAAACGGAACCTCACCTCTTATATCTCATCT
>NC_068993.1:51652945-51653676 GCF_001194135.2 Octopus bimaculoides
CATTAATCTTAATCTTAATCTTATTTCGGCCAGAGTTCTTTCGTCACACTTCTGTGACCTCATCAGTGGTCCTTTGTTTCCTTCTTTCTTATGTGTGTCTCACCTTGCTAACTATCAGCCATTTTGTATATATATATATATATATAGATAGATAGATAGATAGATAGATAGATAGATAATGGTAATAATGATGATGATGTTATATTATATATATATATAACACGCATATATATATTACACGTATATCTAGGTTTATATGTGTGTGTGTGTGGGTGTATGCGTATCTATGTGTGTGCGTGTGTGTGTGTATGTGTGTATGCATGTATATATAAAGAGAGACAGACAGACAGACAGACAGAGACAGAGAGAGGTATGTAAATAAATATTTTTATAACATGTTTAAATGTAAATGTGTAAACATTCACACATGTATGTGTGCATGTGTGTGTATATACACACGCATACATTTATTTATATATACATATATATATATGTATATGCATATATTTATACATATATATATATATGCACATAGTTAACCATATATATATATGTATATATATGTATGTATATATAAATAAATATATGCGTGTCTATATACATTTATTTATATATACATACATATATATATATAAACATGTATATATACATACATATATATATATAAACATGTATACACCTATATATGTGTATGTTTAACTGTATGTGTGCGTATATATATACATATATAT
>NC_068993.1:51654284-51656207 GCF_001194135.2 Octopus bimaculoides
GCCTTGGGTATATGCTGTGGTTTGCTGTGATGCTCTTATGGTTACTGTATTGAAAGTGTTTTGCGTAGGATGTGTGCAGTGCCCAGTAGTGCAATTTTCTGTATGCTATATATATTTGTAAGTCCTGGTGTTTTTGTTATGTATTTGTCTGAATATGTTTTTATTATACCTAAGGCACCTACTATGATAGGAATTGTTTCTGTTTTTAGATTCCACATTCGAGTTACCTCTATTTTGTTATTTATTATTATTATTATTATTATTATTATTATTATTATTATTATTATTGGAGTTGGAAAAGTAGTATAATGATGCATATGAACATGATAGACTGGTGGTGCTAGAAGAAAATAGGAACAACGGTGACGGTGTGAGATGATTCCAGTGTGTCCTTGGTGGTGGCACTTTCTGGTATAAGTGGACGTGACAATCCGCCTACGATGAGCATCAACAATAACAGCTACTGCTACTACTACTACTACTACTACTACTACTGCCGCTACTGCTGCTGCTGCTACGGCGATAATATAATTATCATTCCTTTATCACTATATTCATATTCAACGCTAATACAGATTTGTAATGGAAAGTGAAGAGGGAAAAAAGTCCATTTCAGCAGCGTCAGTAGAAACTAAGATCGTAGTTTTGATGGTAGTAGTGGTTGCGGTGGTTGCGGTGGTGGTGGTAGTAGTAGTAGTAGTAGTAGAAGTAGTAGTAGTAGTAGTAGTAGTAGTAGTAGTAGTAGTAGTAGTAGTAGTAGTAGTAGTAGCAGAAGCAGAAGCATAAGCAGCGGCGGCGGCAGCAATAGTAGTAGTAGTAGTAGTAGTAGTAGTAGTAGTAGCAGTAGCAGTAGTAGTAGTAGTAGTAGTAGTAGTAGTAGTAGTAGATTCGATGATGATGATGATGATGATGATGATGATGATGAGATGATGATCATGATGATCATGATGGAGACCACGACGGCGAGAATAGTGGTGGTGAAGGTGGGATTGGAGGGAGGAGACGGACGAGGAGAAGGTTGAGGAAGGCTTTCTGACTTGTGAGTGTTTTGTCGCAACAGCATAGAGACAAACATACATTATGTAAACACACACACAACGTACATACATATATACATATGTGCACGGGCATATATATATATATATATATATATATATATATATATATATATATATATACACGAGTTATAATGACAAAGAACGTTGATTGGAACTGTGTGGGCGCATGTGCGCATTAGTGTGTGTGGAAGCGTATATGATATATATAAACATATCTGTATTTATATACATAGATATGTATAAATGCATACATACAGACACATGCATGCATACATTTATATACATACATACATACATACATACATACATACATACATGCATGCATGCGTGCATACGTACCTCTCGCGTGAAGCGTGTGTCTCTAAATAGCTCATGTTGTGAATGAAACGGCAAAGAAGAACGCTTGATAATAAAATGATGGAGGGAAGAACAAATTCGTGCGAAAAACAATGGCGACTGCAAGATATTTGCAGCATATAACAGCTTTGGATTATATCATTATTATTATTATTATTATTATTATTATTATTATTATTATTATTATTATTATTATTATTATTATTATTATTATTATTATCATTGGTGTTGTTTAGTGGCCAAAAAGGAAACAAAAGCGTAATTGAGTAAATTAATGATGAAAGAAATGAAAGAAATACTACTGAAAAGCAAACGGAATATCAAATATTCTATGGAATAAAAACTTGGATGAGACAATATATTCTGTCTGATCTTGTTATGATTTGTGAGGGGAGAAAGTCGTATAAGTAATGATCAAAATATACTTAACAACCATCCACATCTCATAGTTTATTGCTAATAAATAAAATTCAGCGTTGATGTTTGATCAAGTGGGCGCGCTTCAGAC
>NC_068993.1:51656737-51659855 GCF_001194135.2 Octopus bimaculoides
TATATATATATATATATATTTGTTTATTCTATCTATGTATCTATCTATCTGTTTATCCTATGTGTCTATTTATCTGTTTATCCTATGTATCTATTTATCTGTTTATCCTATCTATCTATCTATATATCTATATACGCATATGTGTGTGTATTATTATTGTTGTTGTTGTTGTTTATTAAAGGCTGGTTGATTGGCAGAGTCGTTATAGCATTGAAAATAATGCCCGGCTGTATTTAAACTAATTCTTTATATTCTAAGTTCAAAATCCGCTCAGCTCAACTATATTTTTGGTACCCTCTTAGCAGTCAAAACCTGAGGTCTGTAGCATCGACTTTGCTTTTTTCATCTAGTCGGTATCGATAAAATAAATAAAAGTTGATCACTGTGGTCGATGTAATCGATTAGCTCCCACAAAGTTTCAGACAGTTTGCCTTGAATAGAATCAAAATAAGTAAATTTAATCGCCACATTACTACTAGTTTTACCCCAGGCAGATCTCCCGCCAGCTGGTTGTCGGTGCGGCCCTGCACCCTGTATATATATATTGTTAGTAGGGTAGTGAACGCCTACCATCTTACTGCAGACGACAGGATTACGAGATTGACTCAGTTTTGAGCTAGTTTGCTCATTTTCAGTCGTAAACACATGGTCGCCAGAGAGAAAACCAGAGTGCACTCCAGCCAGCAATATATTGTAAACAGGGCGACCATCAGTCACTGATTTGCAACAAGCAAAATAGCTAGTTATAAAATCTCAAGAAGCGATGAGAGTAGTAACTATCAAAATAGCTATCATGTTAGCATTTCCCAACCGCAAGGCTCCTTACCCCCGAATAACTCGTAGTTTTGTTTGGTTTAACTGTGTTTTATAAAAGACACTTGTCTAAAATTTGTCTTTTCTGTTTGTGCGAAACTAACCAGAAGTGATCCTAAGGTGCTAGGTAGATGCCCATTTGAAATTAAAATCGTTACATGGTGAAGAAACATCGACATTTTGAGGAAAACAAACAGAGTTTGTCGCTGCCTTTCCTGTCTGATACCAAATTACTATGACCATTCATGCTGACATAAAGCACAACAATTTCTATAACTACAAAATCAACAGCACGTGAAACAAATCGAGACGCAACAGCCAAATTCAACGACGACATGTTATAGTGTCGACTAGAAAAACTTCGACAACGATTCTCAGCAGCAAAAATAGTGGTTTCTAATTTTGATTTACAGTTTTTGGTACAAGGTGTGTGGTTTCGGGAGGGAGGCTAAGTCGATTACATCGATCCCAATGCTCAACGGGTACTTATTTTATCGACTCCGAAAGGATGAAAGGTAAAGTCGAACTCGGCGGAATTTGAACTCAGAAGACGGACGAAATGCAATTCAGCATTTGGCTGGGAGTGCCAACACATAGACTTCATCAGGAGAAATAATAACAGCAGAAAACACAAGGTCGGAAGTATCATTATCGCAACCACTACTTTCATTGTCAAACTAGTTCTCAATGAAAACAATAACATAAATGAATAAATAAATAAATAAATAAATAACAAAGCTAGCATAGCAGTATGTAGCAACGTATAAAGGCCCCTGTATCATCAACATTACCATCATTACTGATAACACTACAATGAATATGACAGCCCAAAGCGATAGCATCACTAATTTTACAAATGCGAAATCCGCAGCAAAGGGAATAACGTTGTGATACAGATTTCTATGGCAGGGAAAATGAACTAAATATTTTAAAAATCATCTATGTAAGATTTACTTTGCACGTGCTCGAACAACGTATGGAAAAGACTGCCAAGCAGACGATCAATCATTTAAAATTATTTCTCAGTGAAAAAACTGTGGTTTTGGAAATTGCTATTCTCATCCAAATGAAATCTTTCTTGCGAGAAACATGGAAACGTATAGATTTCATCAACAGGACTTCATAGTTCGGGCCCGTCAAATTGTAAGTTTTGGGAGACGGATAGATAGGGGGAAAGATAACCGATTTGTTTCAGATATGAACATCTAGTGAGTTGTAGCGTGCATTGAGTAGTCCTTGAGGGTAGTGGCACGCTCCTATGTATAAAAAATATATCGGCAGGAGGAATGTGTTGGGAATAGGACTGAAAGTTCTATTATAAGTGAAATGAAACGCCTGAAAACCTTGTTACCACAACAGAACGTAAAAGTACGGTAGCATTCGCAGCTTTCCACAACACAAATAAGCAACGACATTAAATGCAGCAGCGTGCAATAGCAACAACTACCACCGTCAAATCCGTAATAGATACAAAAACGAAATAAAACTACAAGCCAGCGAGCATAGCTAGGTAACGCCTGCTTTTCCTCGTTGTTTTTCATTACTGCGTAGTCGCGATCTAGTGACACATATAGAATGTGAAAACTGAAGAAAGAAAGAGCTACACCAGCAAGCTTTTGGTATTCTTTTACCTCTGAGTACACCACAGAAACCTAGAAGGAAGTCCCTTGCTCAAGGACTCAACATGTCCTTCAATCCAGAAATTAAGACCACGTCTTTCTGGCTCTTAGCTAAATATCCTAACAACAAGGCCGCGTGTTTCTATACATTAAAGAGTGTAGGTCTTGGTACTATGATCCTAAAACAGATGAGACAGCCACGGCTGGAATTCAAATGATTATATTCCGTCTTGGTGGAGTACATAAGAAATAAATGTTTCCATCTTCCTTTGCACTGGATACCCTGAAACAAGCGTATTCTATTGTGTGAATTCAGCTGTATGCCAAAGCATTATGGTTTCCCTTCGAGAAAAATTATTTCCGAGACTTCCAGCAATGTAGGAGGTTCTGAGAAGTAGGATAGTCTCAGCCCTTCGCCATATGGAATAAAAGAATAAGTAAAACAAAAAGAAAGCAACAAAGAAATGATGAGAACCCATTGACACAAAGTTTACCATCAGAGATGTTAAATATGTTGATCTATTTACAACACTGTAAGAATTATCTATAAATATTTTCCTACATGTCTTATTAAATCTATGTACTTATATAGAAACTTATTTACAAACTTATATCAATATGAACGATGAAGCAGAAACAGTCGATATATATATATATATATATATATATATATATATATATATATA
>NC_068993.1:51660323-51667256 GCF_001194135.2 Octopus bimaculoides
TATATATTCATATATATATATATTTGCATAGATATATGCATGTATGTATATTTTTCTACACACACATATACATACCCATTTAACCATGCGTGTCTAGATGTACCAATTTATGCTTGAATCAAAGTATGTTGCAAGAATATAAAGAATATTGATCTGCAAATGTCTCTCTGACTAAAATAAAGAATTAGAAGATTATTTTTAAACTCCATAAAGTTAGCTTTTTCTTCCATACTCTCTTTTTTCTTCCTCCTTACTCCTGTTGCTCTTCTATCCATTTTTCAGCTTGTTATATACGTACACACACACAAACACACACATATATATACACGTAAATATATATATAAAATTATTTGCATGTATTCATATGAGTATGTATATATGTGTATGAGGGTGTATATGTCTTTGTGTCACATACACATGCGTACATATACACATAAGCATGTAAGTATATTCGTAGATGTAAACATACATAAATCTTTAAGTATTTACGTAATTTATTTCTAAAGTAAATATTTCGGTGTTTCTTCTTGCAGATCTTCAAGTCGCTTGTATTTATATATAATATCTCCAGAATAATTTAATCCGTTTTATTTTTGAAGAATTTCCTGCCAGTTGCTTTACATAGATCACAGTATAACCTACGTACTTTAGACTGTTGCAAAATACATACGATTTCGTTGTATTATAACATTTGCAAGACACATTAGTCATTGAAAATGTTTTGCAATTAAGAATCAGCAAGAAGGCGGGTTTTCTGAACAACCCCGTATCGTCTACAAGTTTTGATTTACTTTTGTAGTTCTATGTTCCTTCTTTTTTTTTTTTTAGGTTGTTGGAGGTGGTATTCCGCAAATACTGATTTTTTGTGATAAAACGGTTCTTACGAAGCGGTCATATTACTAAATTACTGGTTCAAATCATTGTCTTGCATTTATAAATTAAGGCATGTTAACCTAATATTTTCATTCGATCTTAGAAAAATACAATCACTCGTTACACATCAGGGAAAAGAGATTTCGATCGTACCCGCTCTTGTTATCACTAATACCTAAATAAACCATCAGAGTTGTGTGCACCGATAAAATTAAGTGCAATGTGGATGTCTTATCAGTTATTATACATTAATGGAAGCTTAGGAGCGCATGCTGACATATAGCGTGACTCGGATCATTTTAAAACTGGTCAGGTTCATCCAAGATTTTTTTTTCTGCTGCTAATTCACACAAAAAAAATGCACCAGTAGCAAGAATATGACGCCTTGTCTTGCCACATTGACCAAGTGTACTACCCACACATTTTTTTCTCTCAGTGGTGCGCTTGGATTACAAATGGTATTGTAGATGTTGAAGAACGACTAACTTACGGTTAAAATTAAGCTACAGTATATGATTTCTACTATGAGTACGATCTTGTTTTGCATACACTGGTGGCTCCAATGTCAATTATATATCAGATTGGCAAAGCATGACTGATTGGCAAGAACATTGCTTCCAACCATATATTTCCAGGTTCAGTCCCACAGCGTGGCACCTTGGGCAAGTTTTTTCTACAATAGCCTCCGACCGAGAAAAGTCCTGCGTGTGGATTTGGTTGACATAAACTGAAAAGCCCGCAGCATGTATATATATATATATATATATATATATATATATATATATATATATATATATATATATATATATAAGTTACTCTCCAAGGAACAAGTCCGAGCAATGTTGTTTTCTGGAAAACCAATAGTCGCCCATGCATATCAGCCTCCGTGCTCCAAGCTACCGATGGGAAAGGCAAAGGCCGATACAGCACGGTACCACGGATTTCTACAGTTGTGTGAACTGGAACAACGTGAAATAAAGTGTCTTGCTCAAGAACACAACACACAGCTCGATCTGGGAATCGAACTCACTATCTCATGATTGTGAGCCTGACGCTCAGCCTAACCACTGTGTCATGTGATTTCATATCAAGCAGCTAATTTCAGCTGTGAGTTAAACAGTACAACAGACCACATTGCAGCCAGAATATGGAAAAATTTATTACAGTGTCACTAGCATAAGTTACCTAAATCCTAATTTTCCAATTAACTTAATATGTAGTCTTGATCGTTAATATAAAGTGTATTTTCATAATGCAACAGTGATAACAAGATGGAAGATGTTGAAATTTATGCGTCTAAATAAATGTTATAAAATCGTAAATTGCAAAATTTCCACGGGTCTCACTTTTAATTTATCATTAGTAAATTTGTATCTTCTAAATATTCTAAAAACTTGCTAACCCTCATGCTTACACTCGGTATTGAATCTTTACGATTTCATGCTAATAATAAATTGAATTGCTTGACTGGTAGATCAAAGAAGTATTCGGTAGCTAACTTGAAACAATTTTAATGTCTCTACATTGCTCAATGACGCATATGATCATTGAAATGGTTGAGCATATGAAAATTTTCTTACGCTTTAAGTGATCAATATGTTCTTTAATTGATTATTTATATATTGAACTACTCGTTATAAAACAAAACTTTTTTTTGCTTTAATATCTATTAATTTATTGATGTACATATAGATTAATTTACAATTTAATTTCAAAAATATTCCTTGGTTTTTGGCAGACATAAACAATCTACATCTAGTATATATGTTTAAATTAAAAATGCGTAAGTGTATTATAAGACGATAATGTTTAAAGAACAAAAGTGTTTAACAATTCAGAATACTTCACGTGGTGTTCGGTACGCTAATATCCAATACCACCGATATATTGAGGAGTAGCTAATATACAAAGAAACAAAGAATAAGGAAGCAGAATGCAGTAAATGAAATACACGTACGTATGAAAAATAAAGTGAAATATACGTACGTTGGATAAATGTAATTATTCCTGTGATAGAAATTGAATGGCTACTTATCTTATATATTTTATTTGTTTCGGTCATTAGACTACGACCATACTGGAGTTCCGGCTTGAAGCATTTTAGTCGAGGGACTTCTTATTTTATATAAAGCCAGGTACTCATTGTATTGGTTTGTTTAGCCGAGCTTGTAAGTTACGTGGATGTAAACGCACCACCACCGGTTGTCAAATGGGGGGTAGGGACAAACACAAAGACACAATCACATGCATATGCGCGCACACGCACCAAGATACACACACATGTATATGCATATATGTGTGTATGTGTGTGTGTGTGTGTGTGTGTGTGTGTGTGTGTATAAGGGCAACTGCTGAGTGATGCCATATCCTAGAAGACGCCAGGTGGCTCTAAAACTACCTAATTTATCACATAGACACGAGCTGAAACCGAGGGAATGAACAAAATAGTTTTTATTTTTAAAGTTTTGCCATACATAGCCGATTTCTGGTTTAAGGATGCAATACCCTTTACCGTCCTCAGCATAGCATAACCGAAAGTACATAATTATATACATTCATACACACCATACGAACACAATGCATCCAAAGTGCATATACAAACGCACATATTTGTATACGAGTTAAATCTAGTTCATTCATCTCAGCCACGTGAGAATAACCAAGATAATTCAACAAAACAATCTCTTTTGTTCATTCCCTCGCTTTGAGCCCGTGTTTCAGCCTTGCTTTCCTCCCGTTGCTTTCAGCAACGTTTCCAACAATGTAATTGATAACTCTACTAGTTTAATGCTCCAACTTTAATGACAAGATCAACAATTTCAAAGGACCAGTGTTAACTTGATACCATCGATTCCAGTCGTTGATTGTTACTTTATTCTATCCACTCTGGAGGGATGAAAGACAAAATTGACTACGGCGGGATTTGAACGCGGAATGCAAAGGGAGTAATAAATATTGCAAGTTTTTGATACACTAACAGTTCTGCTAACTCGCCGCCTTCGCAATAATTGTTTTTCGTTTAAGTACAATACGTAGAAATAGGCAGATAGAGTTACTACAATCGTGACTTATACATCAATACAAAGACATGATGTTTCATTATCATTTCATGTACGACGTCAAGGTTCTTAGTTCAATCCTAGTGCTGGATATATTTTACTCCTTTTGTCCTGTTGGTGTGTAAGAGAACAAACAAATATAATAAATTGGTAATACATGGGATAAAATATATCGAGATTTATGAAGAGGAGAACTGACATCTGAACCTGTCTCTGAAGAGCAGAGGGTCAACATGAAAGGGGCACTCATCCATCTTGTCAAAATCCACCAGACATGCACGCATACAGTTGTAAACACTCACACACAAACACACACACAGTACACTGCCCTACAGCATATCGCACAACACATCACGACACATTACAACACAACACTACACTTCCCCAACAGACCAGTAAGTATCTATTTCTATTCTGGTAATCAAAAATATACATAGATGCACGCACTCAAAGCATACATACATACATACATGCATACATATACATATATGTGGGCATGTGTGTATCTATAATATATTTATAAATATATGTATATGGGTATATGTATATATGTGTGTGTGTGTGTGTAAGCGTAGGCATATATGTAAATACCTATATGTATTTGTGTGTATTTTATACGTATATATACGTATAAGAATATATCTATATGTATACGTATATATATATATATATATATATATATATATATATATATATATATATATATATATATATATATATATATATACGTATATGTGTGTGTATGTATAATATATGTATAAACATATGTATATGGGTATATATATATATGTATATATATATGTGTGTGTGCATGTGTGCGTGTATGTGTGTGTATGCATGTACGTATATGTATATACATATTTGCATGTGCGTGCATTTTATACGTTTAAGAATATATCTACATGTATATTTATATATATATATATATATATATATATATATATATATATATATATATATATATACATGCATAAGTGTATACACGCACATGCATAATGATTATAAGCATGCATACAAGCATACATACATACATACATACATACATACATACATACATACATAAATATGGACACAGATACATGCACGCAATCGTCCAAACATGTATGCATACATGCATACATAGATGCATATATACATACATGCACGCATTTCACTGCATTACATTACAGCGAATTCTAAAGACAAACGTATAGAATACAAGAATAGAATATGTTCCGTTTATTGGCCAGGATAGTAAGCATGGTACACTTATATTCTAACATCGTGTTTGACCATTCCTCTAGATCAATAAGTCGATAATGTGGCTCCTGATATGAAATCTCCGAGGGATTCTGAGACAACTGTATTTCCTTTGTGGTGCCATGAATGTGAAAGTCTAAATCGATGATGGGATATTAAAAAAAAATGTTTACAGCCTTATATCATTTCAAATATTTCTCAGTCTCCATTTCTCAGCTCAAAATGTAACAAGGACAATCGCTAATGAAAACAATCCCGTACGAGTTTTATTATTGTTATTATTACTACTGTTATTATTATCAAGGCGTTGAGCTGGCAGAATCGTTAACACGCTGGATGAAATGCTTACGTTCTGAGTTCCAATTCCGCTGAGGTCGACTTTGCTTTTAATCCTTTCGGAGTCGATAAATTAAATACCGGTTGATTACTGGGGTTGATGTAAAAAAAAAATTGTCATTTTTTCCCAACCTTGAAGGGAATATATTTTTTTCAGATTCCCAAGTTACTCTCCAAAGTTTGAGAATACTTTCCAAAGATGTCCATCAGCATGTTTAATGTATTTTTTCTTCAATGGATCTATATTTTTGTACGTTGATTCATGCTCTTAAATTAAGTAATTCAATTTCTATTTTCAATTTCTCTAACGCATTTTTTTTTTCTTTAGGTGTCTTAAGCATGTTCCAAAATGCAAAAATTGTAGCGCATAAATTTTTGTTCCAAATATAACTAATGTGGCTCTAAGTTAAATATATTGATGCTGGTATATTTTCATCGTGTGTTTCGGTTTTGGAATACTTTTATTTTTCAACTTTGTTTACAAAATTCGAATGTAATGTTGTGCAAAATTTATCCAGCTTTTGACCAACCTATTCTTTGAGTGTCTTCCTTCTTTACTTCCCTTTGTTTCTCGGGTACAGCTATTCAGTTCATTGATCTGGACTGTATGTAATGTGTTCCAGCAACTTGAAGCCCAACTTTTGAATGTCTTCAACGATGTGGCAGCCGTATATCGAGTTGCATTGTCATGCAGCAATAACCCTTGATTCGACAGCAGTCCTCAGCGTTTAGTCCGAATTTCTGGTTTCATTTCTACGGGGCAGAGCGCTGTCGCTGCATTGTAGTGAAAACCTGCGATGAATTTCAGACCTCGACACACCTTTAGACGAAAGAAATCGGATTACAGAGCTCTGTTCTTCTTTGGTGCACTCGGCCAGCGGTGCAGCTATGTTTATTCTGTAGCACAATAAAGAAAACTGGAACGATCAAGGTCAAACCCCGGTTACGTTATCACAAAAGTGCAACCTTTTAACATGCGAGCGCTGAAGGCAGTGCGGCCAATCAAAGGATAATTCTGACGGAAGTGCGGAAATTTTTTTTTACTTTGCCTTGTATGCGTCTGTGTGAGTGTATGTGTTTGTGTGTGTGCGAGCGTGTGTGTGTGCGAGCGTGTGTGTGTGGGGGGGTATGCACGTGTGTGTGTGTGTACATAAGAGAGTTTTTGTGCGTGTATGAATATTTGAAAGTAGACTGATATATTATAAGAGATATATGTATTACGCTTATAACAAATGGAGTGTTATTTGGTTATATCAAGACAAGTCATATGTCAATATTTTTGTGACATGTTTCTTTTAATCTCACCATCTCTTTCTATTTACCTCACTCTCCCTCTCCCACATCTCTCTCCCTCCCACATCTCTCTCCCTCCCCCTCTCTCTCTCCCTCTTTCTCTGTGTATATATATATATATATATATATATAT
>NC_068993.1:51669089-51673152 GCF_001194135.2 Octopus bimaculoides
ATATGTATGTATGTATATGTATATGTATATATAAACACAGATAGAATCGACTCATGCGTGCATACTCGCATGAATCTACTTGAGCGTGTTTTTGTGTGAATATATGTATTTCCTGTTTGGGTGTATATAGATATACATTTACGCATATATACATACACTATGTACAGTATATAATATATAATGTATATATGTGGACACACACACACGCACACACACACACACACACACACACACACACACACACACACACACACACATGTATATATATAAACGCTTGTATGCACATATATATAGTATGTTTGTATAAATGGCTGCATGTATTTATGGAAGTTTGTCATTTTCTGTTCGTGTTTTATGGTACGCATGCATATATTCACGCATACATATATCCACGCATGCGTACAAACATGCACAATGTATACACGTGCATGCAACACAACATACGCATACATTTTCATACCTTAATCTACCGGATGCTCTTCCTCAACCAAGTCACAAGATATACTCCATTACTTATCCGCACTGCCACATACTTATAACCATAGAAATGCATACAAGCAAGGTCACACACACACGCGCTTAGACAAGCACACGCACACACACACACGCGCTTAGACAAGCACACGCACACACACACACACATACATAACCGTATAACTGCATGCACTCACGTACGTATGTTCAATGTTATAATCTCTATTTCAATCTCTATATCATCCTACACTACACATGTGATAGTCTAATGTCACTCACTCTACTTCTTTTTCCACATGTCTCTCCTTTCCTATTTCTCTCTGTATTACTCTCGCTATCCCTCCCCCCTCTCTCTCTCTCTCTCTCTCTCGTTCTTACTTTCTCCCTCTCTGTCTACAACATCAAAACTATAGATATATAGTACTGGACGATTATGAAACCTCTTATCATTCGAGAAAAACCGTCTTGAAACATGTTGACCATATTACTTAAGGGACCACTGGCAATTTGCATACAACCAGCAGTAATGATGATGAGAACATATTTGCTAAAGATAAGAACATATTTGACTTATTAAAACACGCCAGAAACAGCAACCATTTCCTCTCAAGTCACAACCTACTGAATATAATTCCCAATAGAAGGGAACGTTCAAGCGGCTAACGGACAAAATCGTTACCGAGAGGGGCAAAATGCTTAACAGTATTCTGACCACCTTTACGCTCTGAGTTCTGCTGAGGTCGACTTTTATTCATTCGCGAGTATGAGTGTATATATCTAGGTATATGTATGTGTTAGTATATATGTATATCTTTAAATTTTGTCATTTTAATCTATATAATAATGTTGAATTTGGAAACTTAATTTTTTAGTGGATTAATTCAGAATGCTCAGTGTTATTAATGCATTTTCTTGTAGTTACTGTAAAATACATCATTATATTAGTAATTTAATATTAATTTCATATTACTTATAAGATGTCTTCATTATACTAAATAATTAAATGTATGAACACATTCATTTAATTTATCAATTAATTGATGATAATTATAACAATAATAATAATGATAATAATAATAAATAAATAGTTTTATTTGACTAATTAAGTTTAATCAACACAATAATTATTATCATAGTATTGTATAGTTTATAACTTGCATTCTTATTACACCAATATTATTTTGTTATTTATGAAAGAATTAATAAAATGTGGATATTTACTACATATAGTCATTTAATTAAAAATAAGAATATTAATTATATTTATCGAGGACCAATTCTCAATCCTAGATTTTGTTTATGTTCCTCAATTATCATTTACTGAGTTCTCTCTTCCATAATAAACGAATGTTAATCGTTATGTAAGTAACTTCAAATCTGGTTACTTCTAAACAAAACTAGTAATATTTTGATAACCATTATTATAGCCTAACTCTATATCTTTGGTGTATTTTAGGTTATAGTGTTTGTAGCTCTAAATTTCTCTTCATTATTACGGAATTATCCCTACGATAAATTAAGTAAACAAAAAAAATGTGTTAGGTTTCAATTCATATTTATTACGGAATTCTCCCTCCGATAAACAATGAATAAAGAACATTTTTTATTAGTTACTTTAAACAATCTTTTTTATATCAATAACTTTAAATAGATAGAAGAGTTATTATATATTAAAAATATAATTATTATTTATATTTTTTAATATTTCCTTCCTATTTGCAGGAAAGAAATAGTAAAAAGGATGTAGGTGGCATATCAAAAGAGATGTAATGCGATGCACATACTATAGATCACTAATATAATTCGCCGAGTAGAAAACACATATTAATATTTTGGACAAATGTCGCAAACGACAAAAAAGTAATGATTGATAGTTGCTTTTCTGTTATATTTGCTAAAAGAAATGAACATGTAATCGAATTATAGTGTAACTAAACTAAATATTTGTATGCCATAGGTGACGATATTAATAACATGAAACTACAGAGCTCTATTCATTCGAGACGTGTATGGGTGTGAATTGTTAGAATGGTCTATAAGTTCAGTGCCTCACGAGATGAATGTCTCATGTATACATTTGGCATAGTATTTTTGTTTTTCACTTTGTTTGTATTTTTCTACCTTAAGAATCTTGCGCGAAATATTAAAATTGGTAAAAGTCTTTCAGCTGCCATGCGTATTCAGAAAGTGGGGTGCTCGACTTCTTCGTTTTTGTTTTAAGTATATTTTTCTGGTAATTTCAAAGATCATGTTACTAAACATTTTGCCGATTTATATATGCATGTACCTGTGGGTATAAGTATTCAGGGAGAGAGAGACAAAGAGAGAGAGAGAGAGAGAGAGAGAGAGAGAGAGAGAGAGAGAGAGAGAGAGAGAGAGACATGCACACATGCACACATGCACATACAGATTTCTCAATAGATCTTTTGATGTATCTTAATGCATTAATCGCAGAGAATTTAATAGTTTACACAGCTAAACTAATGCACTCAAATTAATATTCAAATATATATAAATACATACACACATATACACTACTAATATCAATATTTAAATAAATATCAATTCATCCTAGATACGGTGCAACGTTTTAATTGCTTACTCAATCCCATAAGCGAAGGGAAGATTTGTGTACATATAGCAATCTCTTAAATACAGATTTAAGCTATTCCATTTTACTCGCGGCAAGCTAATAAGGCTGTCGTTTTACGGAACGCCGTTGCTGTTCGGCGATTAGATATAACAGACAAAAATTCTTGGAATCCCCAACACGAGCACAACGCATAGATAATATGATCAAAACATAGAGGCAGTACAGCCAATTTAAAAACTGAAAGCTTAATTCATAAATTTCTTAATGCCGCTTTCGTTATATATTTGTGTAAAAGTTGAAGGATGCTCTATGCTATTAAGTAGAGTTAAATTCGGTAATGTAAGAATATCAATGCTAAAATATATGTCAATTTAACCTGCACACGGCTCTGTGTCTCGATTGCTCGATGAATCTCATTAGCGGACGTAATACTTAAAGGACGCTCTATGTTACTAAGTCGAGTTAAAATTGTTTATTTAAGAATATTAATGGTAAAATATATGTCAATTTAACCAATACACGGCTCAGTGTCTCGATTGGTCCACGAATCTCATTAATGCAGGTAATAGTTGAAGGATGCTCTATGCTATTAAATCAAGTTAAAATTGTTAATGTATGAATATTAATGCGATGATAGTGTCAATTTAACCCAAACACGGCACTATGTCTCGGTTGCAACATGAATCTCATTAGCAGCGGTAAAACGTTTTCTTTAAGAAAAAAAAATACTGCTTTTGGCTATTCCAAATTATTTTTCGTGAAAAACACGATTTTCACAGAATGAAATTCATGTTGGATAACCTAACATATACACAAGAACAAATAAACGCACACACGAGGACGCACGTTTGTTCACATAAACACATATATGTATCATGGGTAAAGGGTTAATTATGAATGTGTGAAAATCATATATATATATATATATATATATATATATACATACATATGTATACGTATATAGATATGTATGTACACACACACACACACACACAC
>NC_068993.1:51673365-51674316 GCF_001194135.2 Octopus bimaculoides
ATATATATATATATATATATATATAAACATAAATATATATACATATGTCTTTAATATCGACTAAATAACACATGACAATATACATTTTTTCAAATGTGTCGACCAAGTACGTCTTATCAACTTTAATCAATAAAACCATAAGTAATTGAACAATTAATGGAATTAAAGTATTGATTAATTTATTAAAACGTTAATTATATAGAAATCGACTAATTATATATCAGAAACATTATCATTATTATTCTTTTCACCTCTCTTACTTTCTTTCTCCCATCTCTCCCATCTTTGCTTCTCTCTCTCACTTTCTCTCTTTTTTTGTCTCAGCCTCTGTCTTTCTTTCTCTGTCTTTCTTTCTCTGTCTTTCTTTCTCTGTCTTTCTTTCTCTGTCTTTCTTTCTTTATGAAATTAAGTATATCAAGGTAAGGAATAAAATATCCTAGAAAAAATCCCTAGCAAGTGAAAAGATACATTTGATAACGCTACACAATGACAAAATCCAATATTAAGAACTGGAAAAGCAAAAACAGGCTAGAAAGGTGTTAACACCTCATATTGGCAAAGCACAGAAATAAGTATTATCTTATGCATCGCTAACAAAACACAGTAATACTGAGCTAAAGATGGAACCTGTAAATGTAGTCGCAAGCCTTGCTAGAAATGATAGTCATATTTTCTTGAATTCAAACTCTACCGTTTCAATGAAGAACACATTGTATAATGGTGTTCTATGATTTCTGTATGTGAAAAAACTGAAAGGGGGATGGTAGCAGTAGGAAAGGTTTCGTCGAAGATTTGCTCATTGAGAGCTGCCCTCTTCTTTAAGGAACAATATACAGAAGAACAACAACATAAAGAAGATAAAGAGAAACAGCAGCAGCAGCAGCAACAATCAGTCCGTAATCACAAAATATTTACTAACAGCAAAGAGAGGCTGTGTGATCATAAAGAAGG
>NC_068993.1:51674796-51676127 GCF_001194135.2 Octopus bimaculoides
ATATATATATATATAGATATATTTATATATACATATATATACATATATATATACGTACGTGTTTGCGTGGGTATGTTTTGAGGTTTAGTAATCGTTATGTAAGCGTAAAAATGTGTGAAGAAACCAAATAATAACTTCAGACGGCGAGAAAGTTCTTAGATACAGGTATATCTAAGTTTCTGCTGCACTTTGACCAGGCTAAAAATCAACCACACACTTTACGAGACACAGTTCAAAAAAAGCTGACCTAGGGTTTAAAAGAGGTCATTTTAACATAGTGATGACGGCTGATCTTTCCTTCTTCATTTGTACTTCCTCTCTCTCTCACTCTTTCGGTATCCTTTGCTATCTACTAACACAAACTGAACTGTCGCGTATACACATATTATACACACACACGCACACACACCCAAACTTACACACACACATATATATATGAATATGTATGAAAGTAGTATATATGAGTATATTTAAAAGCATCTGGGTATGAAGAAGCCTGCAAATGAATATTAAATCTTTGTTAAAACCATATATGTGTGTACATGCATATATATATACATATATATATAAGTGTGTGTGTGTGTGTAGTATGTGTATACGCGACAGTTTGTGTTATATATATATATAAACGCACACGCACACACATATATGTATATTTTATCTATATTATATATACATTTATATATACAATTATATATACATACATTTATGTATATATATCTTGTATGTGTCTACATATATATATATATATATATATATATATATATATACGCATACACACACACTCAAAAATGTATATGTACATGCAAATCTACATATATAAACCAAGATACAATTACAAACAAACATTCATACATGTAGAAATGAATGCAAGAGATGTATTGCCTTAAGAGATATCTAAAGCAGAAGGATTATTCAAATATATACACCAGATTGGAAATATGGCAAAAGGCACTTCTTCCGTTTCTTGGTCATTACCAGAGAAAATCTCACAGCTTATCATAAACTGAAAGCAATGCATATATCTTAACTGCCTTAGTTACAAAATGTGTTTCCTTTTCTATGCAATCATTACGTGTTGTTAATGATATTGGCGCACATACACACGCGCAGGTATTAACAATAGATGTGATACAAAGAGACACACATGCTTACACAAGCATACACATTCTAGCGCGCTCACATATGCATATATATGTATATGCATATATATACACACACACCCAATGCATATATATATATATATGTGTGTGTGTGTGTGTTTGTGTATGTGTGTGTGCAATTGCCCGTTTGTGTATGTTTATATGTATATATGTATATATATATATAAA
>NC_068993.1:51676448-51677738 GCF_001194135.2 Octopus bimaculoides
TATATATATATATATATATATATATATATGAGTGTGCATTTGTGCGTGTATAACTCTGTGTGCGTGTGTGTACACATATATATTTATACACACACGTATCTACATATCACATGTTATGTATGTGTGTTGACTTGTTTTCAGGTATATAAATACATACATATATACATACAAACGTACATACGTATACTCATACATACATATACACATAATTTACATATGCACAAATAATTTGGTGATTTCCAATTCTGAATTACATTGTATTCATTCTTTATACGCTACGTTACTTCATTCAGAGACTGTCAAATTCTCCGTTGTTCCTGCAGCAGATGTACATTAGTAGGCTACAGATGTATCCCTCTATGCATCTATGTAGTTGTATATTAGTGTGAGTTGTATATGTGTATATATGTATATGTGTATATGTGTATACGTATATATATATATATATATATATATATATATATATATATATATATATATATATATATACATATAAGTTTCTAAATGTGTGTCTGGTTTGTGTGTATGTCGCTGATATGTCGATGACTTTTCTATATATATATATGGACGTGAGTTCATTGTGTTTATTGGGTTTTGTACAGTTATATATGGCTATACATGGACATGTCAGTTGCCCGCGCCCGTTAAACATTTCCTTTAAGTTTATGGGCTTCCATAGAGATACAAGCATTTACCTATATACATATATAGGCATGTCTGTATATGCGTGTGTGCGTGCGGTGAGAGAGAGAGGGAAAAGACATAAAGAGAAAGAGAGAGATATGCATGCATATATATATATAGACATATATGTGTGTTTGTGTGTGTGTGTGTGTGTGTGTGTGCGCGCTTGCATATGGTGAAGATTCGCGTATCTAACATTACTGAGGTAAAAAGCTTTAAGATCTGCAAGCAAGGGAGACAACGTCAGTGACAACAGCTCTGCTAATCCATTATGTTGATATAAACTACACATTTAAGTCGGCGAGCTGGCAGGAACGTTAGCACGCCGGGTGAAATGCTTAGTAGTATTTCGTCTGCCGCTACGTTCCGAGTTCAAATTCCGCCGATGTCGCCTTTGCCTTTCATCCCTTCTGGGTCGATTAAATAAGTACCAGTTACGCACTGGTTGTCGATATAATGGACTTAATTAGTTTGTCTGTCCTTGTTTGTCCCCTCTGTGTGTAGCCCCTAGTGGGCAGTAAAGAAATAAGAAACGTTAGCACGCCAGGCCAAATGCTTAGCGGTATTTCGTCTGCCTTTACGTCCTGAGTTCAAATTCCACAGAGG
>NC_068993.1:51677748-51678870 GCF_001194135.2 Octopus bimaculoides
ATTTCGTCTGCCTTTACGTCCTGAGTTCAAATTCCACAGAGGTCGACTTTGCCTATTCATCCTTTCGGGATCGATAAATTAAATATCACTTGCGTACTGGCATCGATCTAATCGATTTCCAACCTCCCCAAAAATGTCGGGCCTTGTACCTAGAGTAGAAAAGACAAACTATACATTTGAACCTCAGACATTCTTATTGGGAAAATTTTTTACCTCAAACTGGACCTACGTTGGACTCCTCATTGGCATAATCACCGAACCTGGAGTTTAACTATAGTCTATCCAGAGCACTTACTCAGCATTACCTGACACCTTTGGGTCTTACTGACACCATTACCTCTCATAACCTCTATATATAAATTTTGATATATTTTATACGAAAATAGAGAGTAAACAATTCAGGATCAGTTTGCATGGAATTAGTGACACTACATGAAGCTAAAAGATGCCAGATGTCATTGGCGAAAACACGAAAACACTTTTGATTCAGCATACATAAACGTGTGGATACAGGCATTTATATATGTATGTAGCACTAAATGTGGTGTGTGCCGGTGTGCGTGTCTAAGTGTATGTGATGTGTGTGTCTGTGTGTGTTTGTGTGTGTGTGTGTTTGTATGTGTGTGATTGAGTCTATATGCAGACACAAAAAATTAGATAGATACATTTACAGACATAGCTGCTCGTGCACGTTTATTCGGTAACATATTCACATAAACATACACATATCTACATACACATATATGCATACACACACACAAGCACATACAAATACACACATTCACTGTCTCTCTCTCTCCCTCTCTCTCTCTCTCTATCTCTCTCTTTCGCTCTCTTAACCTCTATCCCATCTACATGTTTTCCTTCCTCTGCTTTTTGATCTCAGTTCCTTTACACATCTCAGAACTTTCACTTTATCCACTAACACAACGCATGCACACAACACACACACACGCACACACACTATTTCATAACTATATATGTGTGTGTGTATGTATGCCTGAGTATATGTATATTTTTAGGAAAGGAAAGTTATATGTAGATAGGTACAGCAATAAATGATGTGCATACGTACACGTTTATATATGTAGAAATATATATACATATATATATATATATATA
>NC_068993.1:51680990-51682343 GCF_001194135.2 Octopus bimaculoides
TACACACTTACATACATACATACCTACACGCATATATACATACATACATACATACATACATACATACATACATACATACATACATACCGATATAGATATAGTTACATACGCATTATGTACGTATCAACGAAAGGGAAATACCGTCAGTCTGAACATTGAATTGATACATGAACAGCTTATCACAAAATTCCTCAAACATAATAGTCATAGATTGCATCAAATTAGAAAATCACATTCATAGCATAGGGAAACAATTTGTGTTATGTTTGCTTTTTATTTTCACTTGAAATTGACATACTGATTTCAAAACTTAAGTCAGTTTTCTTCTATCACGTCAAGTTTTCTTTTTCTAGAGCTTATTCTGAATAAGCTCAATTGTATTGTTTGTCTGTAAGTAACAGGGATGGTCAGCTGCTTCTAGTATTTTATTGATGATTATCAATAAAATGCCATAGATAGTTCAAAAAGCCTAAAATGTATCCATCACAACCAAGGCCAGATTCTGTAGTTTGTAAAATATTTGTTCTCTTGATTTTGTCCAAATCCGGCAGAACCTCCGCTAATCAAAAATCCTAGTCCTTCCTTCCAAATATATCGATTCCCTCTGTATTTCTCTTCCAGCTCATGTCTTTTGCGCTGGAGTTGACTTACAAACTTACAAGTGTAACATTAATTATACCTCTAGTCTTAGAACGTCTACAAAATACCAGACCTCATCATAAACATCATCATCATCGGTCCCCTGAACATTACTGTCTAGAATCCTAAGGTTTCCATGGCCAGTCAGTGATAGAAATCACAGCACCCCACTCCTGAGCGAGACGCCAGTCCGTCACAGAATTACATGTTTACTACTATGTGTACTGGAGCAACGTAAAATCAAGTGCTTTGACAAACAACACAACGCATCGCCCTGCACGAACATTTCAAACCACGATCTTGTAATCAGTTATTCTGTTAATCAGACACCGTAGATTTGTACATTTTTGTATCGGACCCGAAGGAAGAAAAGACAAATTTACTTCGGCAAGATTTCAAACCAGATTGAAGACATTCAAAGCAAATACTCTAAACGATTTTTACCATGTGTGTATGCGTGCATGTACGTATATATTTCATATATTATATAATCACACACACATATATATATATGCTGATATATAAACATAATATATACATATCATATCTGCACACATATATAGATACATATATTCATACACATATACATATATAAAATTAACTCGTTTGTTAACATATATATGTATATATAATGTATCTATACATATATACACACACACATATATATATATATATATATATATATATATATGTATGTATATGAGTATATATATA
>NC_068993.1:51682511-51683267 GCF_001194135.2 Octopus bimaculoides
CATTCATATACAGAATTGTTTTGACAAAAAACGTTTCTAGACACAAAATAGTGTTATCATGTGAAAGATGAATTAGTCTCTGAGTCCTGTCTGAATCTGACCATTCCTCAAAGACTTCTTTTCGTGAAAAATCTCTCAATAATTGTTTCCCATCAAATTCTGACAGATTTGAAGACAAATATGTCTTGGTTTTTGCGTTCTTTTTTGTTGTGTGTTTTGCTCTTTTTATTGTTGTTGTCTCATATCACGTCATTTTTTCAAATAAAACCTTTCTTGTTAATAGTATTTATATATTTCTGTTTGCTATTTTTCTTTCATGTTGTTTCTTTACGTCTTAAGTTATATTTATTGTTTTCTGTTTTTGATTGTCAGAATTTGTAAAGGTCTCGGACAAAATATCTTACAATATTTTGTGTCTTTATTCTGTGAATTCGTATCAGGTCCAAGTCAATGTTGCCTTTCATGTGTAAGGTCTGAATTGATAAAAATAAGTACTAGCGAACTAGTAGGGGTAATTATTTTCATTGCAATACTGGGATACACCTAAAAGAGTGACCCTAATTGCCACTGTGAATATGCGCCTAGTTATAATGGAAATCCATTTGCAACTGTCATATAGTCTTTTACTTTGTTTTTTTTACTTTTGATATTGGACTGCAGTGTGATGGGGCTCTACTGTATAGAGTTAGAATTTCAAATCAGCCCCAGCGATTATGTATATGTATGTGTGTATGTATATGTATAGATATGTATATA
>NC_068993.1:51683402-51686686 GCF_001194135.2 Octopus bimaculoides
TGTGTGTGTGTGTGTGTGTGTGTGTGTGTGTATACGTATATGTATGTATATATATATATTCATATACATATATATATACATATTCCTGTTATATTCTTTCCGCATGTCCCTGGGGCACGAATCGTTGGTGTTAACATCCCATGCCTCCCAGAACTGGTAACAGGTTAATCGCTAAATTCACCGACATTGGGTAGAGACTGCAGTTAGTTTTCGAACGGACCCATCTACGTAAGGTCCGAACACTTACTTTGTTAATCCTGCCGCAACAGACAATGCGACATAATCCATCCGAACCCTTTTGATATTGCATGTTTCTGGTGGGCCTTTTTGCGACAGGTACCAAACTGTTATTTGTATTGGACACAAGGCATGTATCTATTGAAAGAGCCCAATTATATTTCGAAATTTGGACGAGCAGATTCCTAATATCTTGAATCTAAGTGACTTCAAGACGGCATTTTTCTAAGATCATTTGGCAATTTATTGTTCGAGTTTATAAATCAAACTTCTACAGTGGACGAATTGTGGCACCAAACTTATACGGAGAGAATGGTAACTTTGATATAAATATAATACAAATAAATTGACGATGTCAAAATTAAAATGTTTAATTAGAATTCTTCCTTTTAATCAAGATAAGTAAACTAATGGAATTCTGTAGACCAAAAACTTACTTTTAGTAACTTCGTTATATGCACATATATACATACATAAATACACTCACACACAAACACACACACACACATCAACATACAAATATGCACACACATACGTGCACACACAAACTCACACAAACACACACACGAACGTATGAATTTACTAAAAGCGTCTTGGATCAGTATATTCCATTACATGAGTTAATTAAAAGTAAAAATTTTAATTAAGCATTTTAATTTTGACTTTAACAAATTGTTTGTATTTCGTGTATCTATAACTAATCTACCGTTCTCTCGGTATAAGTTTGGTGCCACAAGACGTCCACTGTGGAACTTTCTGAATGATAACCTCTCAATTGCTCGCTTTCTCTCTCCTTCTCTCTCTCTCTCTCTCTCTCTCTCTCTCTCTCTCTCTCTCTCTCTCTCTCTCTCTCTCTCTCTCTCTCTCTGTAGCGTATATATATTTCTATATATATATATATATATGATACTTCATATATAGGCGTAGGCATGGGTGTGTAGTAAGAAGCTTGCTTCCCATCCCATGGTTCCGGGTTCAGTCCTACTGCGTGGCACCTTGGGCTAATGTCGTCTACTATAGCCACAGACCGACTAAAGCCTCGTGAGTGGATTTGGTAGACAGAAGCTGAAAGAAACCTGTCGTATATATGTATATAAGGACGGGTCATTCGGAGTTTTGTTTCCTCAGTCGAGTTCTTGATTATCTTTGCAATTTCGTCTGGTTATACTCGAGATTGCACCAATCTGGCCAGCCTCAAGGAAAAACTAAGCTTAGAGTACTAGATTCCTTAGAAGGAAACAGCGAATGTATACGAAAACAAGGATGGAAAAAACGGAGAAATGATACGCAAATACAAATACAAGCAACAGGACATTAACAACGGGTGTCTTTCGACTAAGGACGAATTAAATTAAGCTGGTGTGTTTGGAAGTGAATCCTTACGGCAGGGACATAAGTGGTGACGAGCAGAGGGAGGAATATAGATATTGCACAGATTGTATTCTAACCACGAAAGAAAGGTCAGGCTTGGCCGAACACCGGTCACTTGGAGAGAGAAGGGAGAGAAGTAAGAGACAGAGGGATTGAAGAATTAGGGAGGGACGAGAAAAAACGAAAAGGGACAGAGTGAATTGAAAGAGGAGGGAAGGTGAGAATGAAGAGAAGGCGAGGAAATGTGAGAGGGGGAACGAAAGAAAGAAGAGTGGAAATATATATTTATTCTTACACATCACTACACATATATTACAATGAATATATAGAGATTTATGTATAAGTGTAAACACCTTACATATGTGTGTGTGTGTGTGTGTGTATGTGAGTTTGTGTGTGTGTATTTATACCTATTTATGTATAGAGACGTAGATACATGTATTAACATGTTTGTAACAGCCACACACACATACACACACACTCTCTCACACACATATGTACACACACACGTATATATATGTACATATATATGTATGTAAATATTTGTATATATGCACATATTTGTGCATATATTTGTATATATGCACATATTTGTGTATAATTTATATATTACATGTATGTGCATATACACACACATATATATATAAATAACATGCGCGCGCGAACACATATGCGGAATCATTGTATACACACACATTTACGAACACGTAATATTTCCAGCTGCTCTGTTCATACAACAAAATATACATTCGGAAAACTCTTTGAAATTTCGGAGATAATTTTCCTCATGACCGCCCAGTTCCACAAAACATACAGTTTGGATTTAAATCGCAACTATTTTGAAGAACCTGTAATTATATTCTGGCGGAGCATGCTTCCGTTTATTGGTGCCGAAGGTCTTTATTCTAAATGCATTATGAAGAATTTCTGTATGACGCTGGAATGTCAGATCCGACACAATTATGAAAGCGAATTATATGCAACATCTTGTAAGCACAAAGCATGTTTCTGACACTGGCCATAAATGTTTATGCCTTTGTGTGTGTCTGTGTGTGAATATGTATGAGTGGGTGAGGTTACGTTGCTGCCTCTATGTGGATGAGAATATATATCTGAATGTATGTTCATTGAAGAATAATCAAATCCATAAACATGGTGTGTATGTGTATACATTCCTTATATATATATATATATACACATATAAACACATATATACATACACATATACAAGCACACACACACACACAGACTCAAGCAAGTACGCATATGCACTGGCAAACCCATATATGTAGATATACATATATCGATAGTTAGACAGACATACATACATACAGACAGACAGACAGACAGACAGACAGACAGAAAGACAGACTGACAGACAGACAGACAGACAGACAGCCAGACCGACAGATAGATAGATAGATAGATAGATAGATAGATAGATAGATCATACAAGAATACATGCCTACATACATACACATATACATACATACATGCATACATACATACGTACATACATACATACATACATACATACACACATATATAATACGTATGTACACGGAACAATATAACTACACGAGTAAACAGTATCTACGGACTCTCAGGTGCTCAGAAACCGGTGTATATAATAAACTAAACTTATTCATGTATATATATATATATATATATATATA
>NC_068993.1:51686728-51687529 GCF_001194135.2 Octopus bimaculoides
GACAGACAGACAGACAGACAGACAGCCAGACCGACAGATAGATAGATAGATAGATAGATAGATAGATAGATAGATAGATCATACAAGAATACATGCCTACATACATACACATATACATACATACATGCATACATACATACGTACATACATACATACATACATACATACACACATATATAATACGTATGTACACGGAACAATATAACTACACGAGTAAACAGTATCTACGGACTCTCAGGTGCTCAGAAACCGGTGTATATAATAAACTAAACTTATTCATGTATATATATATATATATATATATATATATATTCATAAGAATACCGAAATATGTACAGTATTCACTATCATTCATATACAAATACATACAGATGCGTACACAGGTATATTTGAATTACCCCTATTAGTTTGCAGACATGTTACTGCATGTGCGTGTGCGTGTGTGTTTGCGTGTGCGCGCGTGGATGTGTCGAGTATTTCTATGTTATTTTCATAGAAATATATGTGATGATAATTATATATTCATATTTATGCTATAAAAATAATAAATATCGACATATAAAATGCTGCAACTTAAAAGCATATTAATTACCTATATATATCAATGCATCAGTTAATCATTCGGCTTTATGTTTATCTCATCCTCCCCCCCCTCTCTCTCTCTCTCACTCTCTCTCTATCTCTCTATCTCTCTCTCTCGCTCTATCTCTCTCTCTATCTCTCTCTCTCTCTCTCTCTCTCTCTCTGACTCTCTCTGTTACTGTGTGTGTCTATGTATGTTTACGTATATATATATATATA
>NC_068993.1:51687590-51688394 GCF_001194135.2 Octopus bimaculoides
ATATATATCTGTGTATATATATATATATATATATGTGTGTGTGTGTGTGTGTGAGTGTGTGTGTGTGTGTATGTGTGTTAATGTATTGTTTTGATGTTTTCAAACTATGTACATACGTTTCGTATACTATACGTATGTATGTATGTGTATATATATATACATACATGAGCTTATACATAAAAATACATATATACCTATATATAAATAGATAGGTATTTATTCTTTGCATTCCTAATACTCTCACCTGCATTTGGACAGCATATATAGATTAAAATGCATATACATATATACATACGTAGATACGTACATACATACGTACATACATACATACATATATTCTAGGCAGTTTTCGTCTAACCTTTACGTCATAGTTACCAAATAATGCTGTACATCTGTATTATAAATGATGGAATTTGAAAATAATGGGTGTTTTTTTTCTATTTTCCTCCTTTTTCTATTTTTTTCTCATTTTTCTATATTTTTTTAAATAATAAAAAAATGCATTGAAATAATAAACAACATCTACGAATGTTGTTTCCTAGACAAAAATAATGAAATAAATATGAGCATGAATAAAAGCAACATATATTAACAAAAGCAACAAAAAAACAATAAAAAATTAAAGGAACATATAATGTACCATATTTTTTGTTGCTTTAATTTTATTTTTTAATTTTCGTTTGTTTATTTGATTTTTTTTTTGTATTTACTTTCTAGTCAAATCTGCCAACCATCAATTAAATATTAGACAAACGTTTTGTTGGGTGGGTATGTCAATGTTGGTGTGGTACTGGTGGCGGCGGC
>NC_068993.1:51688643-51692847 GCF_001194135.2 Octopus bimaculoides
GGGGGCAATGGTGATGATGCTGCTGCTACTGGCCGTGGTGCCGGTGGTGGAGATATCACTGTCCATTCTGGTGATGTTGTTGTTATCGTTGTTGTTCTTGGGGGTGCTGGTGGTGGTGGTGGTGGTAGAGACAGCTTCAGTGATGAAGGTGTCAGCAGAGGGGTGAGGCTTCGGTGTCGGTGTCGGTGGCAGCGGCAGCTGTAGTGTTGATGAGGATCGTGGTAGTGGTTGTGGTTATGGTGGTGGTTGTAGTAGAGTTAGTGGAGATCATCCTCGTCTTCGTCACCACCATCCTCTTCGCCGCACTCGGACTCGTCGTCATCGTGGAGATGATGACGATGATGATCATGTCGACGACGATGACGACGACGACGATGACGACGACGATGATGATGACGTTGATGGTGATGGTTGTGACAGAAGCCATGGTCGTTATTGTGTAAATTCTCGTGGTCGTCGTCGTAAGGGTGGAGATGGTCATAGCGATTGTCTTGGTGGTGGTGGTGGTGGTGGTCGTCGTCGTCGTCGTCGTCGTCGTCGTTGGCGTGGTGGTCGTGGCAGTGGTGATGACGATGACGGTGGTGGTGATGGTGATGGTGATGGTTATGGTGGTAGAGATGACTGTGTGCCGGTGATGATGGTGGAGACGTTTCTCCTGCTTTCCGTCGTGATGATGTTGATGATGGTGACGTTGGTATCGGGTTGGTTTGGTGATAATGAGAGCTGTCATGGTAATCACACTGTTCTTGATGCTGTTGTTGTTATTGTTGTTGTTACTGGTGGTAGGTGATGGTGGTCGTCGTCGTCATCGTCGTGGCGGTCGTGGTTGTGGTCGTAGTTGTGGTGGTTGTAGTCGTGGTCGTTGTGGTCGTCGTGGTGACAGCAGTGTCAGTGGCGGCAGCTTTGCTGATAATGACAGAGGATGTCATCGTGGTCGTCGCCATAATCGTTGTAGTTCTGTGATTGTTGGGTTTGAGATATGCGGAAATTCTTTGATTCCCCCCCCCCTCTTTCGTCTGGCGCCACTCTTTGTGCTCTGATGTATTGGCATGTCTCCATGGACGTCTTAGAGTAGGTCTTGCTGTTATTTAACAGAGGTAGATGCCAGCTCAAAGTGCCAACGATCATAATCGTCGCATCTCATAAACTGATTCTCTCACTTTAAATTCTTCTCTCATCCCTTTCTACTCTTCGTGTTTTTTCGTTCTGTCACCTCCCTTTCTGTCCCCCATTACTTCCACAATCAACTGCAGACCACCACCACCACCACCGCCACCACGACCACCACATCACTACCAACACGACTGTCACTACCACCAGAAGAACAGCACAAATCACTGAATCCACCACAAAGCGAGATTGTTGCCATTATCAGTTTGCACCCGAAATTATTACTGGTACGGTTTGCACTTTCAGTTGTTACTGCTACCGTTTCTTCTCCTCTCCTTCTTCTTCTTCTGTGCTACATCTTCGTTTTCTCCCTCCTCCCCTCCTCTTCCTTCTCCTCTTCATTCTCCTACTACTCTTACTACTGTTGCAGTTGCTACTGCCTTTCCTAATAATAATAATAATAATAATAATAATAATAATAATAATAATAATGATGATGATGATGATAATATGAAAGACTTCAGACAAAAATCATGCCTCCTCATTGATATGACTGTCCCAATCGATATAAACGTATCTGTCAAGACCTACCAAAAACTGAGCAAGTATAAAGATCTTGAAATAGAAATTAGCCAAATGTGGAACCTGAAGACTAAAACAGTACTTGTTGTCATAGGTGCCCTGGAAATGATAGCAAAAGGGGCTGATTGCTACCTAGCTCAGATACCAGGAAACCCCAAAATGGCAGAAATTCAAAAGGTAGTGCTCATGGTCGACTTTGTCCTTCAACATTTCGGGGTCGGTAAAATAAGTACGAGTTGATTACTGGAGTTCGCGTGATCTACTTACCCCCTCCCCCGATCTTGCTGGCCTTGTGTCAAAATTTGAAACCAGTAATATTAATAATTGCCAAAGATGTTGATGGTAGTGTGCCTTTATAATCCTTGTTACTGTAGGCACAAGACCTGAAATTTTGTGGGAGTGAGTTAGTCGATCACATCGACCCCAGTACGCAACTGCTATTTTATTTATCGAACCCGAAAGAATGATTGGCAAAGTCGATCTCAGAGGAACTTGAACTCTGAACTCTGAGACTCTCTTAAGAGCATGGCTCTCTTAAGGCAAATGCAGCAGTAATACGGCGTTCTAGTAATACACCCACGTTGAGCTGGATGTAAAGATTATCGTACGGTACAAATACTTCTTCTGTCGCTAATATTTATCCTTTAAAGAGCCGGTTGGATATTTGTGACATCAGCGACTGAACCATCAATGTTATTCTATTTATCGTTAGCAATGAGATTTGGTTAGCTTACAGCTTGCGGACGCTTACAATTGAAGGAGCGCATATACGCAAAAATCTGGTGATCTGACATTTCCAGCACCAATGCCAGAAGATTCTTATCTGCTTGTTATATGTCCATACTGTTAGAACTTTGTGCTTATAAGAGAGCCTGTCAGGGCGAATATCAGAGGAATACGGCCTGCTTATACTACTACAGTAATCCCTCGACTATTGCGGGTGTTACATTCCAAACCCCACGCTAACAGGTGAAAATCCGTGAAGTAGAAACAGTACTGTACTGTATTTTTTTATTATTATTGTAATTTGTATATATTTATTTTATTATTAATGCAAAACAACACCAGAAAGGAATCGTCGTAAGCTTAAATAATGATCCGCGATAGGTGAACCGCGATATGGCGAACAATTACTGTACATCCACATTAAGATTCCCATTCGGTAATAATGATGATGTTAATAAATGCTAAATAATGATATAAGTCGTAATAATATTGATAATTGATAATCGTGCAGATATAACTAACAAAAGTATTAATAATTGTTAATTAAGTTAATAGTTGGTAATAATTTTGATAACTGGCAAAAATGTTGGTGATTGACAATAATGTTTATATTTAGCAATTATATAAATAATTCGCGATAATGTCTATAAGTGGTAATAATATTGATGCTATTGCGAATTATAGCTCTTTGGACTGCTCTCGCTTGTTTTTTTTTTGTTTTTTGTTTTTTTTCAACTTTCGGAATTGAATATGGTCGGCAACTGGAATGATCCAACATCGCATGATGCAATTTCACTACAGTAGTACGAAAACCGTATCAGTAAGCTGGTCATAGATGAGTGACGAAAATTTTAGCACTCCAAGAAATAAGCGAAAAACGCATACAACGGTTTCTGTAGGTTTCTTGTTGTTTTTCACCGTTTAGTCAGAACGGAAGGCAGTGTCCATGACCTTTATAGGGAACATTATACAATGTCGGAACATTCAATAATCCAGTTCATTCACCTTTTTAATGCTTTATTACAATATAATGTCTCGTGTAAATGCTCCATATATATTTGTATTATGCGAGTTATCAACATCACTAGTGGATAATACTGTTAGAGCTAAATATGTATTGTAGGGAAAGACATGAAGTAATATCACATGTTAAGGTTATCTCCAGAGATTTTCTATAGATATTATAGCGAGCACCGATTTGTTACGACGTTTCGTGTTCGAATACGGCTAATGTAAACAGCAGTGCGATCGAAAGTGGAAAATAGATAATGAGTGTACATGCACATTTTTCTATTTTCAATCGCATTGTTGTTTACATTAGACGTATTCCGATACGAAACGCCGTAACACATCAGTGCTGGAGATAATTTCTATCGAAAATCTGTTGAGATAAAGTTAACAAGTAATTTTATAGCAGTGCTAATACAGTAGGACATAGTATTGATTTATAAAACGTGTAATATACTTTGTAATATATTATGGCTGCATAACGATATATGGTGTCCCTACAAGTAATTAATATGTACTAATATACATAAAGATCTTTGAATGACTTACATGGAAGTTTGTTTAGGGCAAACCAGATATATAGAAATAATCACCGGTGTATAGTCTGGAGTCTTCACCCTCTCCATCAAGGGAGAGGCCCAGAGAATAAAGCACAAATTGTGAAAAAAACATAGTAATGTTTATGAAGTCGTAAAGAATATATTCAAGAAATATCTGCAAATAATTCCATTCCTAAAAAAATTGCATATTTGTCAGCAGTGCCACATTATTCACTCGC
>NC_068993.1:51693711-51694817 GCF_001194135.2 Octopus bimaculoides
ATATATATATTCGTATGTGTGTATATCTATCTATCTATCTATCTATCTATAGGGAGAATTCACACAAAAAAACAGACGAAGACAGGTGGTGTTGAAAACAAATAGATATATTAGTATAACGCTCGGGAATTGAGAAAGTCTTTAACGTTTCGAGCCTACGCTCTTCCACAGAGAGGAACACGGAAAGAAAGGAGAGAAACATGGATAGAAAAAATATCGGGTGTTAAATTAGCACATCACGGTTTTTCATTACATAACAACCGTTGGGCGTTGTCATAGATATGAGAGCATATCTCTATGCAAATACATTCATATATATGCGTGTGTTTGTGCGTGTGCTTTTGTATGTGTCTTCATGTGTGTGTATAGAGAGACGCATGTATATAAGTATGTACATATTTTTTTATCTATGTGTATGTGTGTGTTTGTAAATTAACATATAAATATATATACATATATATATATATCTTTTCGTAAAATATTAGACACACACTTGCACACACAAACACACACACACACATATATATACACACATATATATTTATATATGTTTATGGATATATGTGTATATGTGTTTGTTGTTTGTATGTATATGAACATAATTTCTCACAATTATTCGATGAATTTACCCAGAAACCTCTGTTTTTGCACCAGATACATCAGTGATATCAACCCATGTTGCAGCAAAATGCATGAGATAACAGATGATGTTAAGATAAAGGTTTTTCAGATAATTAAGCGCCTCGCTAATGAGATTTCCCGCCAAACGCAATAAATTTATTTATTTATTATTTATTTAATACTTTGTTTGATAGTGCTTTTGTTGTGTATTTTTATTTCTATTTTTCTAGATAAATTGTTTATTGTTAATGTCATTAAATGTTCTTCACATTCTTCATACGGCAGATCCCTTCCTTCCTCGCCCACCCTTGCACTATTAGTATTGTATCCTCACAAGGTGGGAGAGTGGAGTGAACCAAAGAGGGTTTCCGTATTCTGTCTGACTCTTGCAGATGTGTAGGTGTTTTGCTACTCATATATACACATAAGTACGTGTGTGTGTGTGTGTGTGTGTGTGTGTGTGTGTGTGTGTGTGTGTGTGTGTG
>NC_068993.1:51695558-51695864 GCF_001194135.2 Octopus bimaculoides
ATATATATATATATATATATATATATATATATATATATACCTACACTTACACACAGAGGGGGGAGAATATATAGAAGAGCAAGAGGTCGTTACAAAATTGTTGCTCGATTTAAAAATGTATAAGTTTAGCTTTGTATATATGTGTATATGAATGTATATGAAGAGATATATACATATACACACACACATGCACACATATACATACATACACGTGCGCGTATAGAAACGTATGTATATGTGCGTCTGTCTACTTTTGCGTGTAGATGTATTTAAGTGTATAATTATAATGCTATACACATACACACG
>NC_068993.1:51695874-51696245 GCF_001194135.2 Octopus bimaculoides
TATATATATATATAAATATATGTATATATATACATATATATATATATATAAATATATATATGAATATATGTGTATACATATACATATTTATGAAATATATATATACACACATATATACATATAAATACATATTATACACACACACATATATAGAGAGACAGACAAACAGGCAGACATAAGTTTATCTATATATAATGTACTGTATACAACTATAATGGAATATAATATATAAAGATATACGCAATATGTATATATGTAGTGTACATATACAAGCACAACACGCATTTTGTGTGCGTAGATATAATATATATATATATATATATATATATATACATACATACATATATATACATATATATATATATATATAT
>NC_068993.1:51696881-51698062 GCF_001194135.2 Octopus bimaculoides
CACACACATGCAATTTTAGTTCCAGATGTATTTTCTGTTTCCGTTTGCCAATTCTCTCAGGAGTCTTTGGAGGACCAAGTGCAATAGCAGAAGGCACTTACCCAAGCTGTTTTCCAACGGAACTGAAGTGAGAACCATGTGGTTGAGAAGCAATCTTCTTGCCACGCAATCTCAAACAGCAATGGCCCTCATTGTAGTATCCCTCTATACGCTCTAAAACATATCTGTATTTTTTTGCTTGTGTTTTTTTTTTTTTGATAGCCATGACTATATGTTACGACCGACGTAGTCGAAATTGAATATTTGGTAACGCTAAATCCAAGAAGAATCGAAACACCAGTACAATTGTTCCCCATCTTTTTCTCTCTATGGAATTATTTATTGTTGTATTTTGAAGAAATATATCTTGGTTAGAATTTCAGGTTTTTAACGTATTAGAGAATACCTCGAAGAGAATATAAAACCATTCCGTTCCTGTAAGGTACTTGTGTAAGGGACATAACGTTGTAAATAATAAGACGTGAGATGTTGTCAAATATATGTGACTATTAAAAGGTTGATTGTATACTAAAGAGAACAGTTGATATCGACTAACGTTTGTTCTTTATCTTTCGGAAAACTAGGGAAACAAAAAGAAGAATTATGTAGATTTATGTATTAGAATATTGAAAAATATAGTGTGTTAATTTGAATGAATCATTATTATCTTATGAATAAGTTAGTTTCTTTGATTATAAGAAAGTAAAACTAGAAGGAGAGAATACATGAAGGAAATTAGAAGCAAATATATGTGTAATGTATACTTATATTTTCGTCTTAGATTTACGAATGGATTAATATAAAAATAAATATTAATACATACAGATGTTATACTCGAACTTCAAAGAGAAAAATTGTTATAGATTAGCAAGTGTTGTCTATTATTAAAGACTCCCGTGTACCTATTATTTGTTAAAAAAAAGTATATGGATATTTTTTACCATCGTTAGATATTTATTGACCATTGTATATTTATTTAGAATTGAGAGAGATTCAATGAAGTATTGTTATTTTTTGAGTAAGTTACTTTCTCCGAATATAAGGTAGTAAGACTCTAATGAAAATACTGGAAGGATTCAGAAGCGGATATACGTTTCGTAAGTACAAAAATTATTTAAAATATATATATATATATATATATA
>NC_068993.1:51699348-51700504 GCF_001194135.2 Octopus bimaculoides
TATATATATATATATTGCTTATGACAGGAATTCAAGTTTATAAAAAGAAAGCGGTAGGTAGGTAGACCGATAGCTAGCTAGCTAGATAGATAGATAGATAGATAGATAGATAGATAGATAGATAGATAGATAGATAGATAGATAGATAGATAAAATGTGAGAGAGAGAGAATCAGACAGACAGACTGACAGAGGAAGAGGGAGAAAGAGGGAGAGAGAATGTGTGAGTGAGATTTAAAAAGAGGTTTGAGTCGTTTATGAACTTCTTATCTCTGATCAAAGTTTTTTTTATTCTTTTCTGATGCAATTGTCGAGAATTTACAAAAGGCTACACTATACATTGTTCCTCAAGCGTTTGATGTCTACGCGTCTGCGTGTCTGCATGACTGGGTACCTTCTACTGAGTGTTTAAGTGCCCAAGCGCCCAGGCGCCCAAGTGCTTGTACGTCACGCTGTCAGCCTGTCTCAGTACGTGTATTAGTGATAGACTCTCTCCGCATCTGAGTAACTACGAGTCTCAATATCTGAAATTCTGCATATCTCCTTGTCTCAGTATCTGAGATTCCGTGTATTTGTGTCTGCAATATTTATCGGAGTGCTTGTATATCTGCGTTTCTGCATGTCTGAGTTGTCTGCATGTTTGCATGTCCGAACGTCCTTCTGCGTCTCTACATGTCCAGGACTCTGTCTGCGTCTCTGCTTGTCCGGGACTCTGTCGGCACATCAACGTATCTACATACGTCACCTAATGTGTGTTTGTATATCTAAATGTCTACAATCTTTTTACGTCTCTTCAACGACTCTCAGTGCCTCTGTGCATCAGTGCCACAATATTAGCTTGTCTGCATGCCTGAGTGTCTGTGCTGATGATTCTAGAGGAAAATATAATTATATAAAAAACATACTAACTCTTCATACAAGATTAATTTATCTATTTATTTATCTCACACTGGAGGTAGCATCACTGATATACTCGGTGTGTGTGTATCTATGCACGTTGTATTGCGTGTGTGTATACATGAGTGTGTAAGTAAATACGTGTGTGTTCGCTAAACTAATTAACATTTTCATAATTTATTTCCAATTTGTGAAACTATCTGTCAAAATCTGTCTGTATATATATATATATATATATATATATATATATATATATATAT
>NC_068993.1:51703692-51705541 GCF_001194135.2 Octopus bimaculoides
AGAAGCCACGGCATACCTATCCCGCCACTCAGAGGATGCTGGTAACAGACTGACCGTCTGACCATTGGAACGCATCCCTTCCACAAGAATTTAAATAAGAGACGCTCCAACCTGGTCAAGCAGTATCCGGGACAAGGTACGACGGTCAGGTGATAAATGGTAACGGAACCGATGTAAGCATTCACCACTCCTGTCCGACCTTTCAACCTTAGCCACTTCTCAGCCCATTTCTTGGTAATACTGGCCGCTCTGTTCACCACCTCGTCCCAGTTCTTATCAACCTGAAGGTCGGGACCAAACCAGACCCCGACCAGTTTAACTGGTTCGGCGGTCCAGCGTTCAAAGTCCCTTGACATCACCTTGCCTCGCCAGGAGCCCAACCGCAAACCCGCCGATTTGTCGGCGTCGATCTTAGACCCTGCAGCCGACTCATATTCCTTTAGGATAGTGCCTAACTGTCTCCACTTCGCAGGCGTCTGACACCATGACGGTGACTTGGTCTAAGGATGCAAACACTGCTCTTCCTTATCCCAAATCGAAAGGGATACACCTTAGCTGTTCCAGCTTGCCAATATGTACAGAAGAGGTGAGAGCGGGCAGCTCAGAGGGTCCGAGCGTGCGATGCCAAACGGCTCTGATAGGTGACCGTTTACTTTGAGCACTGAACAGGTGTCACTGTGCATTGCAGCGATCCAGCCTCTGAAAATGGTTCCGAAACTGCCTGCTTTTAGGACGGCTTCCAAGCAGCGATTGTTGACCCTATCGAATGCTTTCGATTGATCCAAATTGATCAGAGCTGCCCCGAAGCCAGCTTTGGTCCCAGCTCTCTCTCTCTCTCTCTCTCTCTCTCTATGATGTATCGCATAAGGTGGAGGTTGTCGCTGTATTGAGCCCTTGCAATCTTGTTCCCCACATAACCTCTTTCGTTTGTTTAGACCAGACGGTCTACAAGCGTAAATCAGTTACTAGTATTGACTGGTTCCTTCGGATTACCTCTCACTTATATCTCCAGGACAACAACGAGCCAGAAAGGCACCAAGGGATCTAATAGAGAGCGTCTCTGAGCTGATAATGAAGAATTTACACATTTTACTATAACCGACAACTTAATCCCCACGGTAGAATACAATGAATTTACCTTTACAGATCACAATATGTCACAAATATATTTGAACTAACTTAGAGTTTGTGTATTTCCGTTCACTGCTTAGCGTTGCTACTTAGACAAACAAACAGACAGAGAGATAGACGGGCACATATACAGACAGCTAGTGAAACAGACAGATAGATAAACAGATAGATAGACAAATAGATAGATAATTGGGCAGGCCATAAAATTTATCAGCAGTAACAATAACAAAACAGCAACAAATACAGTAATAAGAACAGCAACAATAACAACAACACAGCAACTACAATTGCAAATATTGCAACAGCAACAACAGAAACAATCGCAACAGCAATTGTAGCAGCAGTAGCAGCAGCAGCAGCAACAACAGCATCGGTAACAAGAACATCAGTAACTAAGGAATATCAACAAAGAGTAAAACAATAACAATTCTAGGAACAACAACAACAACATCAACAACTACAACAGCAACAACAACATCGAATATAACAACAACAACAGCACCAGCAGCAACATCCGACAAAGGACAGATACCGTATCATGATTCATTGAAAGAATATAAAATTTTTCTCCTAATAATTAGATATGTTTGTGATTCTCTGTTTCACTTATGCTGATGTTTTTATTTTCAACGTAGCTCTTATTTCCTTTTTCATCTGGTTTTTGTGTTTATTATAAATATATATACATATATATACATACATATATGCATATATATAT
>NC_068993.1:51705952-51706892 GCF_001194135.2 Octopus bimaculoides
TATATATATATATATATATATATATATATATATATATATATATATATGTATTCATATATAGAGACATATATATGCATACATGTATATATATACCCACAAACACACATATACTCATGTATATACATGTATAAACACACATGTCTAAACAAATATTTATATATGTGTATGCATGCAAGTACACAAACATAGACATGTAGAGAAATGTCTGTGTGTTTTAGTATGTGTGTTTCAATGCGCGTATGTGTGTACGCGTGCATGTTTGTGCATGTGTGTGAGTAAGTTATTTGCGCGTGAATATGTGTACACGCGTGATAGTAATTTGTCAAATATTACTTCAACAAATGAGAGGATTTCACATCAAAAAAGGTAAAGACGAGATTGTATTTTGCTATATTTTAAACTGGCGCATTCAAATAAATTAGCGAGCAATAACGTAATAAACATCGTGGTCTACAACATCATCGCCATCATCATCATCACTATGATTATAATCATCGTCATCATTGTCATCACCACAGTGACCGTCAGCATCATAGAAAACATCATCGTCAGAATCGCTAGTGTCTTCACCATCAACATCACTATCAAAGATTACGTCATCATCACCATCATCTGTATTTGGCGTCGTTTCATCATCATCATCATCATCATCGCTGTCACTGTCATCGTCGTCGTCGTGGTCATCATCATCATCATCGCTGTCGCCTTCGTCATCGTTCTCTTCACTACCGTCATTTTATCACATCATCCATTTTGTTGTTGCCTTATTTTTTTACAGCAGTTAGCCGCCATAATGAAATTTTCATTTCAGATTTACAACGGTGTATAAATATACAAACATATATTTATGTATACACCTGTTCACAGGCACCGCCATACACACATGCATAGACAGACACGCACGTATATATATATATATATATATATATATATATATATA
>NC_068993.1:51708510-51712240 GCF_001194135.2 Octopus bimaculoides
ATATATATATATATATATATATATATACAGCACACATACAAACACATGCAAACACATGCAAACACACATATACATGCACACATACACATGTATATATTGTTTTGTCAAATTCGTTGTTAGATGGAACAAAAAGCAACAGCAACAACATCAACAACATTCAACAACATCAACAACAACAACATTATCCCAAACAGACACCAATATATAAACACAAAAACAAATTATTTAGAATTACTGTAAATGATAAGTGTTTGATATCATTTGCGTGCGGTGAATATATTATTTGAATATCTGAAAACTCATTATTGCCTGATAAATTATTTTCTATGTGTGGCTGTGTGTGTCTCTTTGTTTATAATCATTATTGTAGCTGTGGTTGTCCTTTGTGTGCGTGTGTGTGTTTATGCGTGCTTTATCCGTTTGTTTTGTGCATGTGTGTGTATGTGTGTTTGTATGTATATAATGCGTTTCGCTGTGTTTGTATTTCTATGTGTGTATGTGTGTGTGTGTGGGTTTCATTGCCGCCTTCATCCAACTGTGCTCGTGTCTATTTATTCATCGTGTTTTAGTATGCATTTATCTTGTGTTATTATCCATTTATTTCCTATTTCCCCTACCCCCACCCCACTCCCACATACACACCACCCGCACACCCACGCCCCAACCCCTCCATCCGATCATCTATCCCTCCCTCGTTCACTCCCTCCATCCGTCCGTCCCTCCACCCATCCATTCTGCATTCAACCATGCAGAGGTGTATGTAGGGATTGACAGAATGACAGATAGCGAGAAGGTGGAACGGCGAAAGCGAGAGAAGGCAAAGCGAGAAAGAGAAGAGAAATAAGCAGATATATGTGTTTATATTCATATATTTGTGAGTGCGCGCGTGTCCGTTCTGTGTGTATTCGTATTCATATACATACATACGTACATACATACATATACATATATATATATAAGTATATATATATATATGTATATATATATATATATATATATATATATATATATATATATATATATATATATATATATATATATATATATATGCATTATATATATATAACACGTATATCTCTATAAAAGTGTGATGTATATGTGTATGTATTTGTATGAGAGAAATAGAGAGATAAAGAGAAACAGGGATTATAGAGAAGGCTACCTTATCTACCTAAGGCAATAAAAGAGGGAACTGCGTCAATAACGTCGAAACCCAATCTATTTGTGACCACTTAAGTGAAAATCATTGACTCCGTATTCAGCAGAGTTACTTTCCTGAAATTATCAAAGTTCATGGTATTTTTCAGCAACGCCACCGATTCCTGGACCATATAAATTATAAATTCTCATTGCATGCCATCTTTTACGCTAGTCGTTCACCAAGACAACCGCGAACAAATTCTGGAAATATAAATCTCGTAGAGCAGATCATTGGAACCAGGAATTTCACCTCTCATACATTGACTTTCTGTCCCCGGAGTCTCACCTGCCGTTATTTGCTTATCGTAACAAACTACCTGTTCTGCTGAGAGTCATGTAAAACCGTGGAAGTAATCATTAAAATCTACTGCTTTCCACAAACAGTCAGAGAAATATATGGTCGCCCAAAAGCAAGTGGCTGTCTATCTTGAATCTGATGACAATCACTCACTATTCATTACAGACCTAATGCATCTATAAGTGCAGTGATACATTTTATCCGCATGTGCCATAACCTCTGTACCTCAATGGTTAGGTTCTTGTACCTTGCTATTTTCTTATACTTCTAATATTGACTTTTCTCATCATTTGGAAACGTAAAGTAAATTACCTAGCACTAACTCTTCTCTCTGTCTACTACTACTAAACCAGACCTTGTCGCTTCTATTACTGTTCTGATGTTAAGTCACGCGTCTACCATCGGGGTCATGCAACGGTTTCGTTCTCTCGTATTTTATACGACATGCCTCAACTCTGACAGGGCACCATTTTTGCTGCTATTATATCAGATGTGGAGATTAAACCGTATTTAATCTATTATTTCTAACAGTTTACTGTCTATCTTTCGGTACTTCTTATCCAGTCTATTTTGATTGTTTTCTTCCAAACGACTCGCAAGAGGTTTTTCATGACTACCTCCTTCAAACCTTAACTCTCGTTGTTGTATGTGCGATTATGTTTTCTTGTTTGTACTATTGTAGTAAAATGGATGAATCACTGTAACAGCGCGTTGCTGCATCCTCCATTTGTTGATGATTCCCTACAGGTAGCATTAACTCAGCGATGAAGGGTAATTCCTCTCTCTTACACATCCATAAAATTATCGTCCCTGTTTCCATCCTTCAAGAGCAACATTACTCTCCCAAGCTAACATTGCTCACGTTCTGTTTCCAGCTTTGATAGACGCCTGCCACGAAACCAACCAGCAAATAATACATTTATTTATAAAATTTATAGGATGGACCATCCAAACCAGGCAATTTGTCCCTAGCATGGCCACTTACTGCTGACAGTATCTCGGCTGCTGCAATCGATCTTTCACAACACTCACCTTTTAGAGACGTAAAGCCAGAGTAAAGAGTCAAAGCATGCACTTAATTCTTCTGTCCCCAGTCAACAAATGTCTTCAGACTGTTGCGAAAAGTACTGCAGAAGAACAACACAGCTGTGAATCAAATCGAAAGACAAGTTCCCGTTGCATTCTGTGAATGACGTAATTGTATCAATTTTCGTGTATCACATGTTTACCACACGGGCCAGTGTGACGACATTTTCATCGTCGTGTCTAACTCGCATAATGCAATCTTCAAATGTTTGCAATGAGTAAATAGTGGAGAGCCCTTTTCGCTCCTGGTATGTCCGTTGCTTTGCTTTTTTTAATCGTCATTTCCTAATTTGGGGACTAGCTCCCTTTTTAATTTATTACTTTTTAATGCAATCATTTTTACTGTTGCTTACTTATTCTACACTAATGAGAGACCATCTTGACGATGACGTTATATATCATTATACAGTCAATAACTGACAAAACCAAACAAGGCAGGAATGAATAAAGATATCTGACACCTCAGTAGCAAGCGAGAAGTAACAATCCTCAAAAGAGAAAGAGCAGGGATGCGTGAAATCCAAGGCCTTTGAGAACGACCGGAAATCAGAGATGAGAGCAAAAGACTTTTGGTTGCAGTGCAGATCCAAATCCTTCTCACTAGAAACTACACAACACCCATCTCCAACCACCACACACACACACACACACACACACACACGCATGCACATTAATAACGTACACCACAAAAGTAACTGCTGAATATGTGGAAGATGTGAAGAAATAATATATCACATTCTTTTGTTTTGCTACACAGTGTTAGACAGAAAAGAGTATATGCTCACAAATCTGATAGAGCTGGATCATGCTTACATTGCAAGTTATAAAACATCGAGAAAAAGAAGAAAAAAAAACAGATGGTATACAAACGCATTCCACAAACGTTCAGGAAGAATGACAAATTGACCGTATTCGAGGACATGCCGGTTTACGGAGACTGGGAGATTAACGAAAATCGACTCGATATTATTGTTGTTAAAAAAAAGCAACAATCCAGGGAGAAAGTTTCCCAATATAGATGTATCAATTGTAAAAGTTGACGATAAATCTCTCTAAAAGAAAAAAAAAAAAAAGAAAATTGAGAAAGCTATCCAAAAAATAAAATCTGGAAATAGAGATAACCGGAATCTGGTGGTTTTTGGAAAC
>NC_068993.1:51714466-51717843 GCF_001194135.2 Octopus bimaculoides
CCACACATATGTATGTATGTACATATGTATGTATTATCTAAGTATATCAGAATATGGGATAAATATGTAGAAGATTCTAGATTTTAGTAGATTCTTGCAAAGGACAACATAAAATGATTTTGGAAAACTGCTGTTTTTCATCTTATTGTTGTTGTTGTTTTATTTGGATTCTTCACTGTCTGAAATTAAGGTAATTTTTTTTTATTTTTTATTCAGACATAAATACTGAGGAAGAAAGATTCTCAGAATAATGGAGACGGTCGGGTGTATTGCGGATATTCGGTGTTACGTCACTTGAGATTTGTTTGTTCAAATCCCGCTCAGATTAGCCAGTGGTAAAATATCAGAGTGCAACGAATTAGCAACATTAAAATACAAAGTTCTAGAGAAGTTTGGTAAGTTCCATCGCATTAAGAACTGACTAATTGATCAATCTAAGGTCTCACTGAAAACGAAGGGCAACGGCCTAAAATGTTATATTCTCAGCCCTTCATTTCAAATGAAATTATTACACTTGGTATGAAAAACTCGTCGCTCATAAAGACAATAAACCACTCTTGTCTGATTCCGGAGTTTAGCCGTCGGATTGAAAATTTTATAATATGCAAGCGCAGGAGTGGTTGTGTGGTAAATAGCTTGCTACCAACCACATGATTCCGGGTTCAGTCCCACTGGGTGCCTTCTGCTATAGCCGCGGACCAACCAAAGCCTTGTGAGTGGATTTGGTAGACGGAAACTGAAAGAAGCCCGTCGTATATATGTATATATATGTGTATGTATGCGTATATGTTTGTGTGCCTGTGCTTGTCCTCCCAGCATCGCTTGACAACCGATGGTGGTGTGTTTACGTCCCCGTAACTTAGCGGTTCGGTAAAGGGACCGCTAAGTACTAGGATAGAATAAGTACAAGGCTTACGAAGAATAAGTCCTGGGGTCGATTTGCTCGACTAAAGGCGGTGCTCCAGCATGGCCACAGTCAAATGACTGAAACAAGTAAAAGAATAATGCTGAACCTGAAGAAGTGAAACTTTTAATGTCGAATGACAAAATGTTTTTTGAAATACTCTTAACTGACTTATAAACAAAAACGTTCCTTTCAAAACATCCCATCTTTTTGTATATCTTTGGCTACCTTGTCCAATGTGTCTCTTTTAAAATAAGATGATAGTGTGATTAAATGGGTGTTTGCTGCTAACATTATCGGGGATCAGCAAGCTTGTTGAAACTTCATCGAGTGTTATATCAAAAGATCATGACATTCAGCCATGATGCTTGCCAACGCACTTACTTAAAACAGTAGCAGTGTTTTCTAGATTAGATACGACAGCTTTGTGATTTACAAAAAGTAAATGTCAAGAGGTGACTGTGCTTTTCATGCCTTATTTCTTTCAGAACTAGTTGTGATGCAGACGAAGCAATGTAAGATAAAGTGAGTTGAAACTGAAACTAATTCTCGTTCTTGAAACTCCTTACTGGAGTTCGAGAACAGATTTGCTTTGCTCCGATACTCCAACACCTGATAGAATAACGGAGAAGCCATTGTGACATACGACGTACCTTGTGTGTTTTTAAACTGGCAGAATGTATCACTTTCCAAATTTGGTCACAGAAGATTTGTCTTATAAAAAGAGCAACAAACAGAGAAAAATCGACTCTAGTATTTCATTTATCGACCCTGGAAAGCGAAAAGTTGATGTAAATGCCGATATTACTTGAACCATAGCTCAGCAAGGAAAACTGCAAGCAACTCTATCCGATACATCTGACGACACTTCTAAATCGCCACTTATATCACTAGAGCATATATTTGGGATTTACTTAACCAATTAAACTTGAATCGCGGGCACCCAGGGACTAAAAACTGATAGGTTAATCTTGTTTCTACCAGATTTCTCCTATTGTCCTGAAACTGTTTTTTTGGTTTTGTTTAGTTTTTCCAACAGAATCACGAACATTCAAAAGAACTAACTGGAATATCTTACTAATATTATTGTATTTTTCCTTATTTTTCCTTTAACAAGAATTTACATTGACTCTATGAAAGGACTGATCGCTAATTGGATAGCTTACCAGATACAATGACGTGAGATCAGTAGTTCGCCCCCATTCATCGGTACAACAACTGTATTTGTAACAACAAAGTTACCTAAATCACAAATGGCTAAGTCCAGCTTGCTAAAATAAGAACAACTCGGCAATGCAAGAAACGGCAACGATGTAGCATTAGTAATCGATTGCTTAAATTACATTCCAACCATGAGATCGTCTGCTGCTAGGAGTATACATATCCAAAACGAAAGAGTCTTTGCCACGTAGGCTGACAATTACTCCAGACATTCTCGATCAGAGAGAAGCAGAGAAAGGAAGAAATAATAATAATAATAATAATAATAATAATAATAATAATAATAATAATAATAATAATAATAATAATAGTGAGCTGGAAATTCAAAATCTGATGATAAGAATTGAAAAGAGGAAAAAGCAAGCAAACTAAGGAAAAAGAAATGGGAGGAAAGAATAAAGGGAAGGAAAAGTACCACGTGAGGTCAAAGATTTTTCGAAACAACAAACCAAATTTTTACGTTACCGCGAAGTAGAAAAAAAAATCCCTTCAGCTTTATTGGATAGAATCAAAATTTAAAACGAAAGAAAATATAAATAAAATGAAAACAAAAAAAACAAATATAGATGGAAGATAAAAGAATTTCATAACAAAAGCTTGACAAAAGCGCATTACAACGAGAGAAAAAAATGACAGAGACAAAGAGAGATTGAACAAGGGTGAGTAAGAGAGAAAGAGAGAGAGAGAGTGGGGAGACAGTGGGGTAGAGAAAACAGCAAAGCAAAGCAATGCTTTGCTTGTGTGACGTTCGCAAATCTACCCGTTATTTCAGTCGTATCGTTAGAAATCTGAGCGAATGGGTGAGTGAGTTTTGTTATTGAGTCAAACATTATATTCTCACCAAAATATTTAACAAAAGCAGAAAAAGAGCAGAGAAGCAGCAACGGCGTAACTAAAGAGCAAAATGCAGGAAAAACCTTTAAAAATGTGTCCTTCCGAAACTACGGTGGCTTGTAACAGTAGTAGTAGTAGTAGTAGTAGTAGTAGTAGTAGTAGTAGTAGTAGTAGTAGTATGTTTGTATATATGTATATATGTGTATATATATATGTATAAATATCTATATTGGATTGTATGTATGTATCTATCTATGTATATATATGTATGTATATGTAATTCTATATATGCATATATGTACGTATGTAAATATAAACACAAAAATACGCACAGTTACACACATATATATATATATATGTATATATATATATATATATATATATATATATATATATATACACATATATATGAATATAA
>NC_068993.1:51717894-51718223 GCF_001194135.2 Octopus bimaculoides
ATATATATATATATATATATATATATATATATATATATATATATATATATATATATACACATATATATGAATATAATATATTATATTATGTTATATATATTATACTATACTATATTGCATATATATATATATATATGAAAAACAGATATATATGTACATTTATATCGGTAAATATATAGATGTACATATACATACATCTATATGTATGTATGTACTTACGTATATATATATATATATATGTATGTGTACGTGTATATATTTATATATGTATATATAAGTATATAGATATGTACGTATATATATATATATATATAAATATATATATATAT
>NC_068993.1:51718736-51726134 GCF_001194135.2 Octopus bimaculoides
ATAATAATAATAATAATAATAATAATAATAATAATAATAATAATAATAATAATAATAATAATAATATATAAAGATGGCTACTCGATAGATGGAAGTTAGATAGGAATATATAATGGAATTATTATTATCATTATTATCATTATTATTATCATTATTATTATTATTATCATTATTATTATTATTATTATCATTATTATTATTAATATTATCATTATTATTGTTGTTGTTGTTATTGTTAATATTGATGTTTCGGGGAAATACACCTGTAATGATCAAACGCATACATAATATTGGATATATGGGTGTGTGTATAAATATAGCTGTATGCACACGTGTACGTATGTGTGTATGCATATATATATGAGTTATGTAATCTTCTGTGTTTGAGCCTGTATGCGATTTACATACTGATTCAAACACATTGCACACATAGATTGATATGTGATGTGTCATACATATACACATACATATATACGTGATGAGGGATAGAGAGAGTGATCAAATAAGAGGGATATATACGAATATGTGTGTTTGCGTATGTGCCGGTATGTATACTTAGATGTATGCTCATATGCTTACGCATGTGGACATATGTATGCGCATAACTATGTATTTAGATATTAGCTATGAAAATGTATATACATACATGCATGCCTGAATGCATGCAAACACGCATTAATATCGCACACTTCCTTGCATAAACATGTATATGTGTGTGTATGTGTATTAATGTATGTATTTATGTGTTTATGTATGTATTTATGTATGTATTTATGTACATATTTATGTATGTACTCACGCATGCATGTTTGTATGTATGTACGTATGCATGTATGTATGTATGTATGTATGTATGTATGCATGTATGTATGCATGTACGTATGTATGTATGCACGAATGTATGTATGTATTTATGTATGTATGCTGTATGCATGTATGTATGTATATATGCATGGTCGAATATATGTATGTACGAATGTTTGTGTATATGTTTGTATATATATATATATTTATGTATGTATGTATGTATGTATATACATGCACATACATGCATAGATCCTTACATACACACCTAGATATACATATAATCTTACAAAGTGACATATAAATGCATTAATTGGAAATCGAAATATAAATAAATAATAAATGAATGAATTCAAAAGCCTCAGAGAAGCAAAGCTAATCACAACAACAAAAATACAACAACACAGCCAACAAAAACAACAAATACTAACAATAATAATGGCCGCCGCTACAAAATAATCAACTGCCAGAACAATCACACATCAACAAGAGCAACGTGAATTACCATTAAATTTCAAACACCCGCCCGCCGCATCTACCTCTTATCTCTCTAAAATGGTTTCAGTTTTAATGGATTGCAATATTTGTGATTATTTTTCCGCAATATATTCGAAATATATTTACAGGCTGACGTGATGGAATTATTATTATTATTATCATTGCTATCATCATGATCATTATTATTATTATTATTATTATTATTATTATTATTATTATTATTATTATTATTATTATTATTATTATTATTATTATTATTTAAAGATTACACCGTTAAAAGTTTCGGGCTTTCAGCTAATAAGATATTTTATTGTACCGTTCTTACCTGTAGCAACGGATAATTATTATGTTAATTGTTATAATTCATAATTGTTACTTAACTTTACGTATTAAAATTGTGGTCTTATTTGCATATTTTATTTTATTATATTACATTTTTTTTTCTTGACTAATTGTAAAATCTCCAAATTATTATTAAAAAATTAAATAGGATATATAGGGACGTTCATGCCTTGTCTAAAAGAGAATGCTGGGAGAGTGAGTGAAAATGGGGTTATTTTAATATTATTTACGACTAATGCGGCATGATGGAGAATTGATGGCGCATCGGACAAAAAGCGTATCTGCTCTTCTTCTGTTCCTTTATGTACTGAGTTCAAATTCCGTCGTAATTGTCTATACCTGTTACCGTTTCGTAGTCGATAAAATAAGTACTAGGTAAGGAATAGGGTCCATGTAATCAACTTACTCATACCATTAAAATTGCTGACATTGGATCCTTAGCGCGTCGGACAAAATGCTTAATGGCATTTCTTCCGACGATTTACGTTCACTGAATATTGCCGAGGTTGATTTTACCTTTCATCTAACCAAGGTCGATAAGAAAGTATCAATTGAACGTTGCGTTCGATATAATCAACTTACTTCACGACCACCATTAGAATTGCCGCCATTGTGTCAGTGAAATATGGACACTGACAGAAATTATCAAACGGATTAAACGGATGCTACACAAGGATGCTACGAATGGCCCTAAACGCGAAATAGCAGCAACATATGACAAATGAATGCCTTTATGGAAACCTGCCGAAAGTTAATGACAAGTTCAAGCAAGGATGGCTGAGACTATCAGGTCACTGCGTGCGCCACCCTGAGCTAGTGTCATCCAAATTAGTATTGTGGAACCCACTTTATGATGATGTAAGAAGAGGAATATGTCGTCACACTTACATCGACAACTTTACTGCAGACACTGACCAGGAATTATCCAAGACCACCAGGCAGTGATGACAGACCGAGACATGTGGCGGGTAGACTTTGTTGCTGCAGCCCGGGTTGGAACCTGGTCATAATAAAGAATAATTGTGTCAAAATTTGAAATAAATATTGTTCAAAACTCACTGAAATTATATTGTGGTGTTTGTTTTACATACAAAATTATCCCTCGTTATAGTATTTTCATTACTGTTATAAGCTGACATATCGCCATTATGAAATGGCGAACTCTATAACGAACGCTGATGAAGCTGGAGGCAGTATGTTCACAGTTGTCTGTTTTGATTGATAGGCCTGGCAATAATCGTTTCTAAATTAGGATCAAAGCCAGCAATTTTTCAGGATAAGGGAGTTAGTTGATACTATCGAATACAGTACTTAATTAGTACTTCATTTTACGGATCTCGAAAATATGTAAGACAAAATTGACCTTCGTTGAATTTGAACTCTGCACATAAAAAGCTGAAGCAAGTACTACAAAGTATTTTTCGGACGCTCTAGTGAAACTCTGATCTCAATGTCAGTTGATCACTAATAATTTTACCTTAATGTATATATTTAACTCTACTCTAAGTATTATTGATATTAAAAGCAATGACAGGGCGGTGAGCTGACAAAATCGTTATCGCACCGGGAAAATTGCTTAGCAGCATTTTGTCAGTCTTTACGTTTTGAATTCAAATTCCGCTGAGGTCGTCTTTGCCTTTCATCCTTTCGGAATAGTTAAAAAAAAATCATTGCCATTTGAGTTCTGAGGTTGATGTAATCGACATGCCCCCTCCCTATGAACTTGCTCGTTTTGTACCAAAATTTGAAACCGATATTAAAAAGCAGTGAAAATAATATCAAACGAACCTGTATTATGTTATTATTAATTGGTTTTTCTTTCTTTTTTTTTTGTGTGAATTTTATTGTATTTTCACAGAGACAATATTACGCAACGTTATGAAAGAATTATGAGACGTTACGAGGTTCAGGCCTTTGAGGAAGCGAGGCGGAAGTTATACGGTGATTTGTATATCATAACAATTTCATATACGGAACTCGTAGCTTGCGTAACAATGGCGTCCTCTCCAGTTTCATAACACATTATACCACAACATTTGAGGTAAATCATGGTGGCTGATACTTCCAAAAGCTGCCAATCAACGAAGATGTAAATGTGATATAATACTTCACTGGTTCTCTATAGATGTTTCTTATGTATTTCAGATGTGATTTTTGCGTCTGATAAGCAACTAATCAACTATTACAATGATGTAGTATGCCATTGTGTGTTGCTTGTATACGGCCGTTTGTGTGTGTCTGTATGTGTGTGTGTGTGTGTGTGTGTGTGTGTGTGTGTGTGTGCGTGTGTGTGTGTATATGTGTGTGTGTGTGTGTGTGTGTGTGTGTGCGTGTGTGTGTGTGTGTGTGTGGTTTTATTAGAAAACTGAAAGTGATTGATGAATTTATAAAGATTGATTGAAATATTATGGAAGGAATCTAAGATAAAATGATAGAAATATCGTGAGTTGAGGGAACAGAGAGAGAAGAAATATAATATGAGGAGGCAGAGAGAGAGAGAGGGGGGGAAAGGGGAAGTGACATACCGTGAGGCGAAGAAGTTTGATGAGGAAAATATCAGTAGAAAATAAGTTGAGTGAAAAAGTGAAAGACAAGTACGATATTAAACATTGCTGTTCCTTCCGTTATTTCAAAAATTATTTCCAGTAATACATATGTGAAATAACGTCTGCAGCTACTTCGAACTGGTTACCAGTTACATACACCCCGGATCGCCAGGAATGGCTAAACTAACAGCAGATAAAAATAGTAACAATTTTAATAAAGAGCCCGTGTTTACTTCTTATATATATATTTCCACAAATATAACAGAAATCACAAAGAAATCGTAAGCAATTCATCGCTTTGATAAGTATGGTATGGTTTTACTTAGACAAACAGTGAAACTAATTTCGCTGACAAGTAGGCAAGACAGAACGGTAGCTCTTATAGTATCAACAATATCAGAATAAAAATATTTAGATAGCAGACAGGTCATGTCACAAGGGAGAAGACTGGTTGTTTAGACCTGGTTTAGGAATGAACAAACATTGTCTATACTTAATCCATCGGCCATTTTAAAAGCCATACATGGATTTGGGGTGCTTTTGATCGTGTTTAGTCTGAAATTATTCAGGTCAAGTTCTCGATGAGAAGATAGCATGCTTTCTTTTCAATCAGTCTTGGTGGTTTTAAGAATAATGGTAATGAATACAGTTCTTCCTTCTCTGATCCTAAGAAGCAATTTAAATAAAACGAATGATAACAGCGTAAATGAAAGAAAAAAAAGATATGATTTCTAAAAAGAAGTCTAGAGATGTTACCAAATTGTTACCAAAGGTATATTCCAAGGGTATTCCCACTCTCTAATTATTAGCACCTTTAATCAACACACTAAAAGGACGAGGGAACGAATATAAGTATGCGATAAGGAATAGCGATCCTGTATAAAAGTCACAATAATATGTGACCTGCAGATGACAAAAGTATTCAATGAGAAAGGTGGTATGAAACTTTAGTTTAGATATATTCGCCAAAACTCTATTGAAAAGAAGAAATGTAAAACTAATGTCAATTCCGTTAAAGAAACTGAGATAAGAGAATTAGACCAAACACAGACTTACAAATGTTTAAGAATTAATGAACTCGCCAAAGCAAAAAAGAGAGAATGAAAACAAAAAATACATTTTAGAAAAGATTATTGATAGATTGTATAAGATAAATATTTAAACTGAGTTAAATGCCAAAAACAAGATAATGCCTATCAATACTTGAGCTGTTTCACTAATAAGTTGGAGTTATATTATTCTTCATTGAAAAACGTTAAGTGAATTATTTTGAGCGCGATAAGGAGCGAGGAAAATAATGGTTTTTGATTTAGGCACAAGGTTAGAAATCGTGAAGGGAAGGTATTAGCTGATATCATCGAACACGCTCATTGGCTGGTACTGCTACTAATTTTTTATCGACCCCGGAAGGATGAAAGGCAATTTTGACGGCGGAGAGATTTGAATTCAATAAGCAAAGAGAGAGAAGTACTGCAAGGAATATGTGTACGTGTGTGTTCGCGCGCCCTCATGGATATCTAGGTATGTGCATTGTGAACGAGATTGTGTGGTTGTGTGTCTGTGCATGTGTGTGCGTGCGCGCGGACACCCGCGTACCTGTGTGAGTACACATCCATATACATACAGAACTCCGAAAATGCAAGATCAGCAAATAAAGCTGCTGATCGAAGAGAGATGTTGTGCTGATTCAACTGGAGGGTATTGATGCAACCGAAAAGACATGTCTGCACATGTGTGTGTGTGTGTGTGTGTGTGTGTGTGTGTAGCAGGTAGAGAAGTAACACACGAGTTGATATGTATAAGGAAAATAGGACAAGGTCGAAAATAATTTTATCATGAAGAACATTTTAGTACCGGTTTCAGTTTTTGCGACTTTTCCAACTAAGAGTTGTTGTTGTTGGCACTCCGTCGCTTACGACGTCGAGGATTCCAGTTGATCCGATCAACGGAACAGCCTGCTCGTGAAATTAACGTGCAAGTGGATGAGCACTCCACAGACACGTGTACCCTTAACGTAGTTCTTGGGGGATATTCAGCGTGACACAGTGTGACAAGGCTGACCCTTTGAATTACAGGCACAACAGAAACAGGAAGTAAGAGTGAGAGAAAGTTGCGGTAGAAGTGTACAACAGGGTTCGCCACTATTCCCTGCCGGAGCCTCGTAGAGCTTTAGGTATTATCGCTCAATAAACACTCACAACGCCCAGTCTGGGAATCGAAACCGCGATCCTATGACCGCGAGTCCGCTGCCCTAACCACTGGGCATTACTCCCACTGCCACGCTCAACACTACTACTTAAAAAAAACATCATCAACTCTCCCTAAATTCTTTGTCTCTCTTTTTCTCCCTCTCTCTTTCTCACTCTCTCTGTTTTCGCCACCACGCTCACCGTCTCTATGCCTACTATTACTCTCACCCCATCATGAGGAATAGTAGGAGTGTCAGTGAATAGTGAGAGAGGGGGAGTCTAAGTGTGACATCAATAATAATAATGATAATAATAATAATAATAATAATAATAATAATAATAATAATAGTACGATTTAAAGTGGGAAATACGAAGGTTGAGGTCAATGAAGAGAGTATACGTGATACCAATAGTAATTGGTGCATTTGGAAGAATCAGCGCTCAACTACCAACCTGGCTGAAACAGATCGGTGCAAGTGTGAAGGTAAAACACCTTGAAACATGACCAGTAAACAAGTGTCACCTTTGTCTGCTGACTGTAGACACCTGACACTTTCCATCACACCCAGCAAAATAAGCTGTGAGTTTTCATATAATAATAATAATAATAATAATAATAATAATAATAATAATAATAATAATAATAATAATGGTTTCACATTTTGCCACAAGGGCGGCAATTTTGGAAGAGGAGATGACTCGATAACATCGACCCAGTGTACAACTGGTACTTATTTTATCGACCCTGAATGGATGAAAGGCAAAGTCGGCCTCGGTAGAATTGGAACACAGAATGTAAAGACAGGAAAAATGCTTAGCAGCATTTTGCCCGGCGCGCTAACGATTCATCCAGCTCTCCCCCTTCAATAATATTACTATTGGTAATAATAATGATAAACCTAAGCAAATATATTTACCCCATCACCACCATCCGACCAACGCTACCTATGTATTCCCAACACACACACACACACACACACACACACACACACACACACACACACACACACACACACACA
>NC_068993.1:51726188-51728064 GCF_001194135.2 Octopus bimaculoides
TACACACATACACTACCAGCCTCCCCTTCATCACAACTTCTACGTCCTTTTCTACTCCAATTATTCCACCCAACCGTTTCCATAGAACTCAAAAGAGATTAGCGGTAATCCATAATCTATTTAGCGGACAACGTAAATAATAGAAAATGATGCTTGGCGCTTAACATATTTTGGCCAAGACTCCAGCAGAAACTCTCTCTCTCTCTCTCTCTCTCTCTCTCTCTCTCTCTCTCTCTCTTTCTTTCTTGACCACTCTTTCTTTCTCTCTTCCCCATTCTTTCTCCATCTCTGCCTATCTCTAACTCATCTCCAATTCTCCCACTCACTTCATCTCTCCCACTCAGTCTCCGTATTTCTCTGTCTCTTCCTGTCTTTATGTCCATCTCTCCTCTCTCTTTCCAACTTTCTGCCCTAACTCCCACTCCTTGTCAGTTTCTCCCCGTCTCTCTTCCCCTCTCTCTCTCTCTCTCTCTCTCTCTCACTCTCTCCCTAACCCCATTTCCAACTGTTCTCTCGCCTTTTCCCTCTGTTTTCAACATTTCCTCTTTCTCTCGCTCTCTGACCATCTCCTTTCTCTCTATTTACCTCTCCCCATTTTCCCCTCTCTATCCATGTCTCTTTTTCTCTCCCTCCCCCTTTCTCTCTAATATAACCTCCAACTACAACTAGATATATTAGATTTCCCATGAGTCGTTAAATCTTTACGCCATTCTAAGTATTACTTCCCATAATACCATACGTGAGAGATAATCCAGTTAATCCTGTTGCCTTCGATATATGTCTGCTTCTGTCCTTGCTGTGCCACGTTCGATGTCTTGTGGCTCCTCAAGGGATCCAGGGACTGAGAGCGCTGGCTGTGAGTCTAGGCATTCATTTCCATTAATAGCTATTTCTGGTATGTAACGTAGTTAATAGAGTGTGCGCATGTGTCTGTGCGTGTGACTGTATTTGTATGTGTGCGAGTATGTGTATATGTGTACGATCTCTGCTTGTTTGAAAACGCAAGAGAGAGAGAGGGGGGGAGAGAGAAACAAGCAGAGAGACAGAGAGGATAAGAAAGAGAGAAAGCAACTGAGAGAAAAAGTCAACACGTTACGGCCTACACTTGTCCCCCGAGTTACGCAAAGGTACGTTTATGCATTCATACGCACATGCGCACTCACCGACTTCTACACAAGCACAAATAAAGAACACGTATATCTATCTATCTATCTATCTATCTATCTATTTACCTATCTATTTACCTAACAACAACAACAATAATAATAATAATAATCCTTTCTACTATAGGTACAAGACCTGAAATTTGGTGGGAGAGAGCCAGTCGATTAGCACAACCCAAGTACGCAATTGGTACTTAATTTATCGACTCCGAGAGGATGAAAGGCAAAGTTGACCTCGGCGGAATTTGAACTCAGAACGTAAAGACAGACGAAATACCGCTAAGCATTTCTCCCGGCGTGCTAACGTTTCTGCCAGCTCCCCGCCTTACTAGTTGTATAGTAAATGTCATACGAGAGTTACGTTAATCTAGGACGATTATTATAACTGGGTCTCCTACAAAAAATCTCAAAAGTTCTGGAATTCACCTCATAAGTCTATTTGTGCGTGCGTATGTGTGTTTGTATTTAAGTGTGTGTATGTGATTGCGGTCTGCAGGGTTGTGATCGACAGAATGTGTAAATGTGAGAGGAAGAGACAGAGAGAGGGAGAGGACAAGAACAAAGGAATGAATGGCAATAAAGAACGGCTTATAAATATAAAGTGACTGTGGTTATCGATTATGCGAATGTGGGATTGTGTATGATGAGTGCGTGAGGGAGGGAGGGGGTGGATGGGAAGGTGGAAGGTTGGCGAGAAAGAGGGAGATGGGGGG
>NC_068993.1:51728695-51731680 GCF_001194135.2 Octopus bimaculoides
GAGGGGAGGGGAAGAAGAAGAAGAAATACGGAAAGAAAGAAAGAAAGAAAGAAAGAAAGACAAAAAGAAGGAAAGACAGAAAGAAGGAAGGAAAGAAAGACAAAAAGACAGAAAGAAAGAAAGAAGGAAGGAAATAAATAACGGAAGAAAGAAAGAAAGAAAGAAAGAAAGAAAGAAAGAAAGAAAGAAAAAAGAAAGAAAGAAAAAAAGAAAGAAAGAAGAACAAGGATATTGTGTAATTTATTCCTGCTATGTTTTGAAGAACTCATTAAAGACATTTTTACCAATGTAGTATTTTCTTTCACCAATTCCTGTCTCGGCCATTTCACTGGAGATTTTAATCTTTTCAAATCTGTCTGTCTGGAACTGTCAATATTTAATGTCAGATTCTACAAAAGTGCAAAATGCATGATTTTTAAAATCGAGACTGAAAAATATTCTATATTCAGACGTCCCTATAGGCGGAAAAATAAAATTATGAATAAAGAAATATTATCATATTCTGAATAGAGTATGTTGTGTGTGTGTGTGTGTGTGTGTGTGATGCATTGGAGACGACTAGCGAAGTGAAGGTAAAAAATAACGTTACTACATACTGCTGGAAAGTGGGATTGAAACATTACTCTTTAAGGACTGCAAAGCGAGCTGTTAGGAAACTTGGCAAAACGCTTCTGTGTGTGTGTGTGTGTGTATAGTCGAACGTCATTTTCCCCGCCTCTCGATATCTTTTTTCCCTGCTATTTATTCTATATCCTCTCAAAATTTCTCCCTGGCGTTACGCATTACACATTACAATTCATCTTGGCCTAACGGCCCTAAACGTCTATCTTCGCCGATCGTGTCCTTACGTCCACTGTGGTGTCGTTTGGTCGTTCGAAGCGCTAACTCTCCACAGATTTTATATTTTTAAAATTTCTGGATGCTGCTGTCTTATGAAGATTTCCTGTCTTGTCGACAAAAGCACGAAACAGATAGTAATAAACAGTCGACAACTGAGGAGAAGTTAGACCTCTTTTGGTATTTTGTCCCGTACTTGTCTTTCATTGTGTGTTCACGTATTTTTCGCTCGTTGGTGATGTCCTGTACATTATATGCATTTTTCATTTTTATTTAATGATTGAACGCCACGCAGCCTTTGTCAACAGTAAGTTTTTACATTTATATATAATCTCTCCGGCTCTGTTCTCTGCCTATTTTCTTTCTCTCTCTCTATCCCTCTATAATCCTTTATATTTCTTTTTCTCACCCTCCTTCTTTGTTGTCTCCCGTCTGTCTTTCGTTGACTCCCTTTCTTTCCTTCTCCCTTCTCCTCACTCAGTTTCCATATACCAAATCCACTCACAAGGCTTTCGTCGGCCCGAGGGTATAGCAGAAGACCTCTCTTGCCTGAGGTGCTAAGCAATGGGACAAGAACCCAGAACCCTGTGGTTGGGAAGCAAGCTTCTTACCACACAGGCGCCTAAACGAAAATTGGTTATTTCTAACAGAGCGAGCTACCATAAAAAAAGGACTCCGTATTATGCTCGTCCTTATTAGTGTGATGGTGGTGATGATGATGGCGTCATCATCATTGTTACTGATGTTAGCGGGGATGGTCATGGTGGTTGTGGTTGTGGTGATGACAAAGGTGGTGGAGGGTGCAAATAATACAAAAATCACATCAAGAAATCACACACCACAACTACCATCAGCACAGTTAATATCATCATCATAATCATCAGCATTGCTGTTTTTGTGATCATTATCAACGTCATCCTTATTGTCATCATCATCATTACATCATCGGCGTCGTCATCGTCATCATCATGGCCATCATCGTCGTCGTCATCATCATCATCATCATTTTTAACATCATCATCATCATCATCATCATCATCATCATCATCAACTTTAACATCATCATCATCAACATCGCCATAATCGTCATCACCATCATCATCATCATCATCATTAGCATCCTCACCATCATCATCATCATTATCAACATCATTGTCATCATCTTCTTCGCCATAATCGTCATCGTAGTCATCGCCATCATTATCATCATCATCATCATCATCAACAACCTCATCGGCGTCGTCAGTATGATCATATGGCCATCATAGTCATCATCATCAACATCACTATTGTCATCATCATCATCATCATCATCATCATCATCATCATCATCATCGTCATCATCATCATCACTATCATCAACGTCAACAATATCAGATTCCCTAATAGTGAAATCCTTTCTTTTATATCCCTCTATTAAATACTCATAACACACACAAACACACACACTGCCACTCTCTTCTCTCTTTCTCTCTTTCTCTCTCTATCTCTCTCTCTCTCTCTCTCTCTGTCTCTCTCTCTCTTTCCGTCCATCTCTCTCTTTCCGTCCATCTCTCTCTCTCTCTCTCTACATCACTCCCTCTCTCTTAAAATGACACACATCACCCATCGCGACGTCTTCGCTCCCCACTACAAGCACATACACACGCACACAACCCTTTACTTAATGCCACACCAGCCGTCGATATCTGCCCTCCCCCCCCCACCACCACCACTCAGACACAGCCGCCATATCAGAACAACTATCACTCACTCCAAACACCGATCTATTGATTCGGTTTGATCCGAGTTCAGAATAATACAGAAATTGAATTAGAATCAATGGGAAAATTCGTAAGAGAAAATGGAATTCAACTGGCAGTAAACACGACTTGGATAACCTTCACTGGTTGTGATGTAGCCTTTGTTATACATACGCACATGTGTCAGTGTACACATACATACATACATGCATACATACATACATACACACACATATATATATACATATACATACATACATATACATATATATATACATATACACATTACATATATGTAAGCCATAGACACACACATATATATGTATGATGTACATATATATGATGTGTGTATGTATTATGTATGTATATATATATATATATATATATATGCATATATATATATATA
>NC_068993.1:51732704-51735204 GCF_001194135.2 Octopus bimaculoides
CTGTAGAAGTAAGGCGTAATAGGGTGTGAAGATATTGGTAGAGATCTACATATATACTGATAAGAACTTCGTTAGATAGACTGACTGACAGATAGATAGATAGATAGATAGATAGATAGAAAGATAGATAGATAGATAGATAGATAGACAGACAGACATACAGACAGACAGAGACGGATGGATGTATTAGACTGCATCACTGTACAAGTTAACAGAGAGGACATTTTAACATCGGATATCTAAATAAGCAGTCATAAATTATAAATATCAAATTAAACGATTTAAACACACACACACAAGCACACACATATATGTATGTATGTATGTATGTATGTATGCATGTATGCATGCATGCATGTACGTACGTATTTATATACTCCATCTACAATATAATGTCTGCATAACCCAGAGCATGTACACTGCGCTGTTTATAAGTGTGGTAATTTTCAATGGAACTGCTCAACAAATATTTATGAATTGTTTATTTATTTACGATTATTAGCTAGTATGCAGTCGAGAATGGTTAAACTCTAGCGTATATCATGAACCTGGTATTCCTTGTTTTATCTCATAGCAAAATAGTCTTCGGGGTCTCTATCGCTCATCAGACGGTGTGAAGTGACAAAAAGCCTGTCTGACTAGCATTCATAGCGGTTCGATATAAATCTGCCGGAAGAGAGAAACGTGCGGATGAATGCATACCATCATACTTAATTGGTGAAATACATTTAAGAGCGACAAAGTACTCAACATGGATTTTGGCTTCCTAAGAGTAACATATTCGGCAACAATTATGCGTCCGTGTGGACCCTTATTCCAAATGGTTCTTGATAATTAGTATCAAAAAGTTACTTTTTAACAAAGGCTATGTGGGAAGAAGATTGTTTTCCAACCATATGGTTCCAAGTCCAGTCTCACTGCGTGGCACCTTAGGCAAGTGTCTTTTACTATATATAGCCTCGGGTCGCCCAAAGCCTTGTTAGTGGATTTGGTAGGTGGAAACTGAAAGAAGTACGTCGTATATGCTTATATATGTGTGTGCGTGTGTGATATGTGTGAATGTGTGTGTGAGTGTGTGTGTGTGTGTGTGTGTGTGTGTGTGTGTGTGTGTGCCTTTGTATCTGCGTTTGTCCCCCGCATCACTACTTGACAACCAGTGTTCGCGTGTTTACGTCCTCGTACCTAGCGGTTCGGCAAAAGAGACCGATAGAATAAGTACCAGGCTTTAAAAAAAAATATAGGTTCGACTTGTTCGACTAAAAACTCTTCAAGGCGGTGTTCCAGCATGGCCGCAGTCAACTGACTGAAACAATCAAGAGAATAAAAGAACAATGGTCGTTAAACGCAAGTGGCTAAAAATCAATTATTTGAAGCGGTGGCGATACGAAAATAGCCGAGCTTTTCACACGATCCAAAAGACACCAAGATATGTCCATGCTTCGGACAAAGGCGGCGAGCCGGTAGAAACGTTAGCACGCCGGGCGAAATGCTCAGCGGTATTTCATCTACCGTTACGTTCTGAGTTCAAATTCCGCCGAAGTCGACTTTACCTTTCATCCTTTCCGGGTCGATAAATAAAGTACCAGTTATGCACTGGGGTCGATATGATCGACGTAATCCCTTTATCTGTCCTTGTTTGTCCCCTCTATGTTTAGCCCCTTGTGGTTAATAAAGAATTAAGATATGTCCATGCTTTTCCACATTCCTAACCTACGCTCATGATTCTTCCGAAGCATTTCAAAATTATTCGGTTCCCTTAAATCCTGAATCTTATACGTATTACTTTTTTTTCCTCGTGATACAAATAAAGTTAACCAAGTATCCACTATATTTCTTCTCCATTTTCTTTTATTAACTTTACACATTATTGGACAGTTTATCCATATATATTGCGGAACTTTCTTTCAATATCTTTGATAACACCAGTTGATATCCGGATTTATATAAGAAAAAGTCCCTTACGAGGAAATTACATCCTCGATTTTTGAATATATATATGGCATTTCGATTCAAAAGCTTACGCAACTTATACATACACACACATACACACTCACACTCACGTGTGTGTGTGCTTTTGAATCAAAATGCCATATTAAAGAACTCAGTGGCGAGCTAACAGAAATACTAGCAGACCGGGAAAAAATGCGTAGCGGCATTTCGTCTGTCTTTATGTTCTGATTTCAAATTCCGCAGAGGTTGACTTTACCTTTCATCCCTTCGCGAGAGTGGCAGGGTTGATAAAAACAAATACCAGTTGAACACTGGTGTCGATGTAATCAACTTAGCCCTCCCTCGACGTTGCTGGTTTTGTGACAAAATTTTAACCCGTATTAATGTGCGCAACATCAAAAAAAAAAAGCCTTAACTGCAATATGTAATGTGCAGCAACGTTCAGTGCTTTATCATACTTTCTTCAAAATATACACTCTTCATTTCCTACGTTTTCTCAGCGTTATTAGTTTTAGTGAGCATTTTTTTGAAGAGACTAATACAACATCGA
>NC_068993.1:51738173-51741328 GCF_001194135.2 Octopus bimaculoides
AGAGAAGATGGGAGATGGGGGATAGGAGGAGGAAGGGGAGGGGAGGGAAATAAGTGGAGGTTGAGGAGAAGAAGAAGAAGAAGAAGAAGGGAGGAGGAGATAGAGGAGAAGGAGGGGAGGAGGTGGGGGACGATGAGGTGGTGGAGGAGGAGGAGGAGGAGGAGGAGGTTGAGGAGGAACAAGATAAGAACAACAACAACAATAATAACAATAACAACAACAACAACAACAACTACGATGACGACAACAACAATGACAACAAAAGGAACAAAAGTGATGTGGCGGACAAGAATACAGGAAGGGTCCGGTGTAGTGGGGTGCATAATTAAGACAAGAATAATTAGTAAAAAAAAATAAACGGCAATGTAAAATTAAAAACAAAAAAAAGTCATGTGAACTAAGAAATAAAGAAGTCGCTACTGCAGCAGCAGCAGCAGCAACAACAACAGCAGCAACCGAGGCAGCAGCCATCACAGTCAAAACAGCAATAACTACTATAAGAATGTCATGAAAACAACAATAATAATAATAGCAGCAGCAGCAGCAGTAGCAGCAATTCAAGCACAGGGACTGCAGCACATGCAGCAGAAGTTACAGCAACAGCAGTAACAAATTGTAAGAGATGAGACAGATAATATTTAATGGGGCTAAATATATTGTATTGACAATATTTTATGGAAAACTAACACGATTTTATTCTGTCACTTACGTTTTACCATACTTTAATGGCATACTTCTAATTATAAAAATATAAAAAAAATAAATTGGCACTCCGTCGGTTACGACGACTTGTGCGGCAGCTGATCCGATCAACAACAGCATGCTCGTGAAATTAACATGTAAAATGGCTGAGTACTGTACAGACATGCGTACCCTTAACGTTCTTCTCTGAGAGATTCGGAGTGACACAGAATGTGACGCAGAAGGTGACACAGAATGTGAGGTGACACAGAATCTGAGGTGACTGGAATGTGTTCTGATCACAGTTAACATGGAGCTATAGAAAAACTGCAAATGATAGTTTATCAAAGGTGTATAATCTTGATGTCCCTCTCTTATAATATTGTCAAGTGTAGATTCTCAGAATGCCAGACCATCTGTCTGCATCTCATTCAGCAGAATTGTTATGTGAAAAACCATCAATATACTCTCGTGCCCTACTAAATGATCAGTCCCCATGTGTTGGGCCTTTTTCACAATGGTTTTTATCACTTATCAGTATTTGGCTGAAAATACGAAACTCGTCAGGAACAGTGTAGAATGCCAATTGATTATATCTTGGAAATGTTAACACATGGCAAGGAATGGCTGTTTCCGCATCGATAATTTTACTGTAATGTAATCAATATTAATCAATTCTAAATGTTTACCAATATCAATAGAATTGCTAACAGCTCACTAGAGTGCTTGGAAGACGTAGCTCTATTTTGTACAATACTGAAACCTGCAATAGAAAACGATTTCGTACTCTAGCAGCACCAAACGAATTTCCGTGCAGTAAACGAGTTTACCCATATCGACAGAAATGGCAAACACCCGCATAGAGAATTTGGAAGACATACAATAGTGGGATCTATATCTTCATTATGGTGACAACCTGGTACACTAGCAACACCAAATGTATTCTATGTATTCTTGCAGTCCATACTCTCAGAGACCACGTATTCTCACTATATAATGCAAAGGAATTTCCTTCGGCGAGGTAAAGTAACAACCAATTGGCAATCATCGGTGTTGTGTTCAAAAGGAATGGAAGAGGTATCAATCAATACACCAGATTCCCGAACGCCTGCAGGCACGGGATATTTCATAAACTGTAAGTTTCACCACCCATCGAAAGGAACTGATGTCTACAACATCAAGCAACGAAAATCTGCACAAATGCAACAGCATATTATAGAAGAAAGTAATAACCTTTCAAGATAATAAATATTTAATCCCTTATATATAGTTACTCCCGAACATAAATTAAAGACCAAACTAAATTCTACTGTAACTGAAACCTGCAATGGAAAATCCCTTTTAACATAGGGCAATAGAAAAACTGCAAATAATAGTCTATCAAAGGTGTATAAACTTGCAAAGGGATTATCTAACAAAATTTCATAGAATTTTCGGTTCATATAATATTTAATAACTGTCACTACCCAAGGACAAAAATCGACTTACACTGTGCTTATGTTTAAGTCTTGAACGGCGGCTAGCTGGCAGAGTCGTTAGCACACCGGGCGAAATGCTTAGCGGCATTTCGTCTGTCGCTACGTTCTAAGTTCAAATTCAACCGAGGTCGACTTTGCCTTCATCCTTTCGGGACCGATAAATTAAGTACCAGTTACGCACTGGGGTCGATGTAATCGACTTAATCCGTTTGTCTGTCCTTGTTTGTCCCCTCTGTGTGTAGCCCCTTGTGGGCAATAAAGTAATAAGAAACGTTAGCACGCCGGGCGAAATGTTTAGTGGTATTTTGTCTGTCGTTACATTCTGAGCTTATCGGAGTCGATAAATTAAATACCAGTTGCGTACTGGATTCGATCTAATCGACTGGCCCCCTCCCCAAAAATGTCAGGCCTTGTGCCTTGAATAGAAAAGTATATATAACTCTTCAATATGCATATACACCAATTCCATATTTTTCTATCTTCAATCACATTATTTCAATAGACGTATTTGTACAGTGATAGTCCTGAAGTCTAGGGAAAATATATAGTTTATCTCCTAAAAATAAGACTTTGACGCTGCTAACTCAAAGACTAAAACGCCATATTGATATGCAACACTTTAATATGCTTTGTAGTAAAACATAGTCGCAAAACGAAATGTCCTTAACAGAAATTAATAAAATATATTTATACGTATATCTTATAGCACTTTTCATTTCTAAAGATACACTACATAATCATGTGTTCATATTGGCCACAATTTTAATTATTATAATGACCAACGCCATCGCCATCATTAGAGCATCATCAATACTTAGGAAGGGCAACATCAGAAATTTATTCGACTGCAACAAAACATAGACTTCAAACTTCAATACTGTATTGCAAACAAACAAACTTTTACACAAGTTTCCTGATAAAAGAAAAGAAAAAAACTAAAATTAAAAGACTGCGCACAGAATTAACCAATAGCAGGAATTCTGTTGCATGTATATA
>NC_068993.1:51742041-51743053 GCF_001194135.2 Octopus bimaculoides
TATATATATATATATATATATATATATATATATATATAGATAGATAGATAGATAGATAGATAGATAGATAGATAGATAGATAGATAGATAGATAGATAGATAGATAGATAGATATAGATATATGTATGTGTGTCTATATCTATATATATACATACACACACTCACATATGTGCACACATAACCAGAGTCATGCTATGTATATAGAGTAGTACAGATACGAACACAAAAGCAATGCACAGTTGGACATAGGTACTAAGTTCAACCTAGACATATGTACAGACAAAGGGTCAAATGAAAGACTCAAACCAGATTAAAGTTATATGTATATATGAAATCATGTTTGTGATTTTCGAGTAACCAATATAACCGGGTGCGCTTATATATAGATTTATATACGTACGATGTATGTATACTTCTGATATTAGAATTTCAGTATGCATATACATATATACATGTATGTATGCATGTATGTACGTACGTATGTATTGCCATGTGTCCTTTGTTTTCTGTCGGTGTAATCTGGGTATTGGTGAGTATATGGCGTACGTGTATATGTACTCATGTCATGACGTAGACATACATAAATATACTTGCAGTTGTGGTCAGAAGGCTAGGAATATATATAGATGCATGGGGAAGAGAGGGAGAGAGAGAGAGAGAGAGAGAGAGAGAGAGAGAGAGAGAGAGAGAGAGAGAGAGAGTCTGACAAACAGACAGACAGACAGAAAGAGAGTGATGGAGAGTGTTACATATAGATATATATGTATAAATAAATATATGTATATACACACACATACATGTATGTATGTATACATATATATAAATATATAAGCAGACATACACAGTCCGCGCATATCATATAGACATATATATCTATTGCTTTTATAAATATATGTATATGTATGTATATGCATATAAATATATATACACATTCATAAAATAAAAAGGTACATATATAAATACATACATATGCATACATATATATGTATATATATATATATATATATATATA
>NC_068993.1:51743985-51746997 GCF_001194135.2 Octopus bimaculoides
TATATATATATATATATATATATATATATATATATATATATATTTCTGTGTATGTTTGTAATGTATGTATGTATGTATGTAAATAGATAGATAAATGGATAGACTGACGTACAGTCAAGCAGACAATCAGGCAGACAGACAGACACACAGACAGACAGACGGACAGAAAGATAGATACATAGATAGATAGATAGATAGAAAGATACAAATATATACAAGATGATACAAATATATACTCACGCATGCAGACGTATTGACAGAAACACAGATCGAGAGACATATAGACATGCAAGTACATACATAACCCATGCCAACATACACACACACAAACACACACACACACACACACACACACATATATATATATATATATATATACGACAGGCTTCTTTCAGTTTCCGTCTACTAAATTCACTCACAAGACTTTGGTCGGCCCAAGGCTATACTAGAAGACACTTGCCCAAGGTGTCACACAGTGGGACTGAACCTGGAACCATGTGGTTGGTTAGCAAACTACTTACCACACAGCCACTCCTGCGTCTAGATAGATAGATAGATAGATAGATAGATAGATAGATAGATAGATGGATAGATAGATAGATACATACATACATACATACATACATACATGCATACATATATACATACATACATACGTACATACATACGTACATACATACATACATACATACATACATACATACATACATACATACATACATACATACGTACGTACGTACAGAAACCAGAATAACGTAATATGTATATGAAATCCTATTATCGCACATGCCATCGTCATATACACACAAACACACATACATTGATATATTCTATAGCTGACCATCACAACCATGCAACCATCACCACAAATAACAATAATATGGCCATCACTAAAGAGTATATCCATACTAACCATACATCCGATATCATCACCTGTGTCATCACTAACGGTACCGCTATGTTAACTTCTAAAACAACACTGCTAATGTCGCCAACACCCATACCTCAATAACCTCTGCTAACACCACTGCCCATTGGCCACTAGTAATCCTACTTCAAGTATACCCATCATGTACAGCATTCTTCTCGATCCCTATGGTCTCATAAGGGCTCGTTTTCCGGTTTCCGCTCCGAAGATATACTTATTCGCAGGACGGAATGCCGGTCTGTCGCAGAATTACTCATTATTCTTTTCTACTGTAGGCACAAGGCCCGAATTTTTTTTTTTTTTTTTTTGGCGGTGGGGTATAGTCGATTAGATCGACATAAGTACGTAACAGGTACTTAATTGATCGACCCCGAAAGGATGAAAGGTAAAGTTGAGCTCGGGAGAATTTGAACTCAGAACTCAGACTAAGCATTTCGCTCGGCGTGCTAACGTTTGCTACCAGCTCGCACCCTTTGGATTACTCATTATTGTGCGCGAAGTGGATTGTCTGAAGATTGGAGGAACGTGCAATAATGCTTTCTGTTCAAGAACGCAATGCGTCACCCGGTCCAAGAATTGAAACTACAATCGTTCGATCATGACTCCATCAGCCAAACCGCTAGGCCACACACTTGTACATAGCCATCTTTACTTCAACATTAACGACTAAAATATCACTGTCACTACTACTACTACTACAACAATAATCTCTACTAACACCACTACCACAATTAACAACTTCGCTGCCACATTACATACTACAGCCTAGACTACAGCATATGACAATACCAGAAATACCAGTCCTAGTACCAAAACCACTTCCACTTATCACACACCCCTACCTTTACAACATTAATCCAGATTTCTAAAACATTAAATATTATTGCCTAAACCACAGCATTTGCCAACTTGAAACATCACTTCTTTTAACAAGAAACCGCCATCACCGTCATCACACAACAAACAGTACAATCATGACCACTACAACTTCAAACACTACCACATTGACCACTACAGCTTCAGACACTACCACATTGACCACTACAGATTCAGACACTACAGCCTTGACCACTACAAACACCATCACTACATGCATATACAGCACTAACGTTACCACTGCAAACAGCACCAATACGAACACATACAATCAGCGCTATCAGCGCCGCCATCGCCGCTATAACATACCACCATCGCCAGCACTGCAAACAAACCATCTCCAGTCCGCCATTTTCTCTATGTCGTCATCAAGAGTCAAAGTTATAGATTCGTAAAGTCAATCATCTTGCGTTATTATCATTATTATTATTATTATTATTATTATTATTATTATTATTATTATTATTATTTGTCCTTCTAATGTCCTTTCTTCTCGCTGTTTGAGTGAATTAAAGAAATTACATTTATTATTATCATTTCAATTTTTGAAGATAACATTTCTATTATTAGTAATCAAATCCTCTATTATTTTTATTATCATTATTATCATTAATATCATTACTATCATTACTATTATTATTATCATCATCATCATCATCATCATCATCATCATCATCATCATCATCATCATCATCATCATCATCATCATCATCATCATCATCATCATCATTATTATTACTGTTGTTGTTGTCCCCTCCTTCTTCTCGCTGAATTGTTGTCGTTGTTGTTGATATTATTATTACATTTATATATGTTCTCTTTATTATATCAATTGAACCTCCACACTCACATCCAGGCCCCACCACCACCACCACCACCACCACTGTCCCACCCCGAGACAATTCCTATGGTCTGTCACTCTTGCCATCTCGACCATTCAGGGGACGACGGGGATGGAAGTGTCGGGAATAGCATTGAACTGGCAATTGCTTTTGTAGTTCACAGGAATGCATCAGCGTGTGCGCGTGCGTGAGAGAGAGAGACAGAGAGAGTGTGTGTATGAGTGTTTGTGTGTCTCTATGCGCGTGCGTGTATGTGAGAGAATATTTGAAAATGCCCACATACATATATAAGCCTATGTATGAATGTATGTATATATATGTATGTATATATGCATATATATATATATATATATATATATATATATA
>NC_068993.1:51747343-51748204 GCF_001194135.2 Octopus bimaculoides
GTGTATATATATATATATGAATATATATATATATATAGTTTACTATTGCGTTAAGGAAGATCAAAAAAGTACTCCGTCCAGTATATATATATATATATGTGTGTGTGTGTGTGTGTGTGTGTGTGTGTGTGTATATACATACAGAGGGAGAGAAAGAAAGAGAGACAAATACAGAAAGAGAGAGAGAAAGAGATTGGAAATGATGCATACATTCATATATACGAATATGCACACACGCACACATATACACCCGCGCGAATGCGCATATATGTACGGGAGATGGCGTTGCTGCATGTATCTTAGCTTGTATGTGTTTCCTGATTTCTGATTTGTCTAATTTTTTTCTATTCATGTCTGATAATTATTGATGATCATGTTGATGATGATATTTTCATCTGTATGTGTGTGAATGTGTGTGTGTATTTGCGCGTGTCTATGTATGTATGTACGTATGTGCATATATTTATATATGTATGTCATGTATGTTATGTATGTATGTATATATGTATGTATATATGTATGCATGTATGTATGTGTGTATATATATGTATGCATGTATGTATACGTTACCCGATAATCGGAAGCGTAAAGTACCGCATTACGATTGAGACTCATCCACGTTTTCATAAATATAATTGCTTTCATGAAAGTCAGTATTGAGTTCGCTTTTTCACTTAATTTCACTCCGCACCTGCGGGATGGCGTCAGAGATTATACAAGCGCACTTCTATACATTTATACACACATAGATAAATTCTCGTGCATGCATACATTAGCACACATAGACTTAAAAATATGTGTCTGTGTGTGTCCGTGTGTATATATATATATATATATATATATATATATATATATATATAT
>NC_068993.1:51750141-51751867 GCF_001194135.2 Octopus bimaculoides
TATATATATATATATATATATATATATATATATATATATATATATGGCTCGGGAAGAAGCTTAATTAAAACTTCATTGCAAATGCTATTCGGTTGGTTCTATCTTGCACTCCACTTTGGAATTCCTGCCCCAACAAAATATTGTCATGGGCCCCACCATCGGTGAAGTGTGAGCACCACATATTGTGAAATACTGTCCTAAAGTAGCGCAAATGAATGCCATAAGGTATTGTTCGACGCACTAAAGATTTTCTTAATCCAACACCCTCACCATTCACATAATAATCTTGCGAGTAATGAGCTGATTCAACCGAATAACTAGGACGATGTTTGGTCAAAAACAACAGGATATCCATCATGGCGTATTTAAAGTCGATGAAAGGTTCAAAACAATAAAAGTTGGTGTATACAAAATAAAAACATGAATCATGGCGTTTAACGCTATTTGTCAGGTTTCAGACCACTCAACAGAAACAAATCTGTGGTGTACAGATCAAAACAGGTTTCAGAACTACTGTCTTGCTCGTCAGCGAAATTTCCGGCGGAGGCCATGAAATACTTGTTATAGACTTCTGGATGTTATTCTCTCGTTGGCGAAATAATACAACGTCTCAATGTGATGTCGTCTAAAAATGGAATTTTCATAATGACTTTTTCTAAATCACAGTAAATGACACACGTCAGAGAAGAGATTTCAAATTGTAAAATCAATTTGATTGTTGGAATATGTAGATAGGTCAAAAGGTTACTGTGTTGTTCATTGCTCATTGCTGTCATTGCTGAAGAATACCGCTGCTCTCCTGTTCTGCTGCTGCTGCTGCTGCTGCTGTCGTTATCATTGTTGTTGCTACCATTGTTGTTGTTGCTGTTGTCTTTGCTTCTGTCGACTTTGTACTTGACAAGTTCTCCATTTCTCATATAACGTTAATACCATTAAATTTAGCACATAAAAGTTTGTCTTTGTAATTCGCCAATACTGCAACATTTGAAAAGCTTAGGGTTGACCCCTTCACTTTATCTTAGAGTTACACAGTGTCGTCAAGTAACCGATATTAAATTAATTTAGTTCAAAATGAAGTATAACTAATGGCGGATCTGCTAGATTCAGTAAATCGACTTCAACATCATGTACATGTGTGTTTCCTCTTTGTGTTTGTGAATGTGTATGATTGACTGTAAGTGTGCTTGCGTTTGTGGTGTATGCACACAGTGTACGATGCATAAATATATAGACAACTTGCACGCAACCGTTTCCGTGTTCTTGTGAATGATTACGTATGGAAGGAGCGTACGTGTGTTCGCCTTTACATGTAGGATCGTGTGACCGCGTTAGATTATAGATGTATTGACGTACATATCGATTTACGCAGACACAGCAATTCGAGAGGGTGTCTTTGTGGTCGTTAGATTTGCAACAAATAGCAGCCAAATATTAATAAATCACGACTGTCCTTAAATAGAGAATAATACCGTTAACATATTGATATGTAAAACTATGGAGAAGACTCAGTTGGAAAGCTTTGGGAAATGGACCTACGCAATCGATTCTTACCAAGGGCCAAACAACGAAACAGTCTACACACACACACGCACACATACACACACACACACACACACATACACACACACACATACATACACACACACACACACTGAAATGTATGTTCTTTTATGTGTATGCATAATTGTTTGTGTGTGTATGTAAATATATGTATATATGTATATAC
>NC_068993.1:51751941-51752845 GCF_001194135.2 Octopus bimaculoides
TATATGTGATTGACCGTTGACTGGACACTATTCAATTTTTTTTCTCCGTGTTTTTCTCCTTGTCTCCGTATTCTTTCTGTTGAAGAGTGTAGCTCGAAACGTCAAAGACTTTCCGTATTCCCGAGCGTCATACTAATACATCCTTTTGTTATTTACACCACCTGTCCTCGTCTGTTGTTGTTTTTTCGTATATTCTCCCATATATGTATGTATATATACATGTATATATGCATATATACAGATAGATAGATACATTTCTTTTATTAGCCACACAGGGCTCAACGAAGATGGGACAAATACAATGTAGATAGATAGATAGATAGATAGATAGATAGATAGATAGATAGATTAATAGATAGATTGATAGATAGATAGATAGATAGATAGATAGATAGATAGATAGATAGATAGATAGATAGAGACAGACAGAAGGCAGAGAGAAAGCTAGTAAGCTAGATAGATAGGTAGTTCTTTTCTTAAAACTTAGGTTCCTAGAGTCAGGTTGCATGTCGTTTCAATAACAGGGATTGCAACATTTTCCCAATCTGCTTCTGGGTCTAAAGCCAGAAATTTTGAGAGTAAGGAGGATAATTAAACTACATCAGCTCCACTAACACGACTGGTGGCCTATCTAAAAAATCCAGACCTGTTGGTAAAAGTGAAGTCGGCGATGTTTGAACTCAGAACGTAAAGAATCAGAACAAATGCCGCGAACCATTTTGCTTTAGACGCTGAGTCTGCCATCTCACCACATACATACATACATACATACATACATATATATATATATATATATATATATATATATATATATGCGTGTGTGTATTTATCCATGCATGTATGTATATGCACATAGCATATACGTATACGTAAGGATATATATATATATATATGTGTGTGTGTG
>NC_068993.1:51753042-51756329 GCF_001194135.2 Octopus bimaculoides
TATATATATATACATACGCACACACATACATATATGTCTGTATATGTAGAAAGATAGTTGAATAGATAGATAGATAGATAGATAGATAGATAGATAGATAGATAGATAGATAGATAGATAGAGAGGTTATACATATATATATGGAAGTGTGAGTAACTGTCCGTGTGGCGCGTGAGGTACAGTATGGTTTGGTCTGCGCGTGCGTTTGTGTATAGCGTGTGTGAAGCTGAAATTTGTTAGAAATATATAAATTTTACTCACACACACAAACACACACATAAGAAAGGAAAGAGGTAAAGCAAAAGCAATTTTCTGGAGTCTTTTTGTTATTGTTTTTCTTCTTTGTTTTTTTTTGTTTTTTTTTTACTCAGTTATTTACATTTTGTATGACATTGAAACAAAAATAAATGAAAAATTCTATTTGAATTGCTAAAATATTCAATTTAATTAGAATAACCTGCAAACTGAACATGTTCGTCAGAATCACACCTCGCAGAAACATTTTTGCCTCATGTTTTAGTTCTTTATTTCATTATTTATTTATTCTCTTTTTTTTTTATCCTTTAACAAAAAAATACTATATATTTTTTTATCCAGTTATTTAAAAATCAAATTTTCTATTCCTGGTTTAAATTTGCTGTTTTATCTATTATTATCGTTCATATTATTTTTGTTATTCTTATTGAGTTGACAGAATTGTTATGAATGCCGGAATAAATGCTGTGTGGTATTTGTTCCGGTTCTTTACGTTCTGAGTTCAAATGCCGCTGAGTATGACTTTGACTTTCATCCTTTCGAGGTCGAGAAAATAAGTACCAGGTGTCGATGTAATCGACTAGCCCCCTCCCCTCAAAATGGATGGCTTTGAGCCAAAATTTGAAAGAATTATTATAAGACGAGTACCTTTGTTAGAGTATCAAAAGAGATATTTGGAGACCTTTGTTCTGCCTCACTATGTTCAAGGGTTCTCATCCAAGTGAGATCGAATTTAGTTTTCGTCTTGGTGGGGCTGATAAAATATGGTAACAATCAATAAATGGATCGAGTCAAGTACTACAGTAGGTGACATCGACAAAACACTCTACCATCAAAATTGTTGTCCACATGTCTAAATTTGAAACAAGTGTCATAGTTTGGGGCAGGATGGGGTCAATCGATACCCAATGCATGGTTCGTGCTTTGTTTTATCAACCCCGAAATGCTAAGGAGCAAAACTGAATTCAGCGGTATATGAATTTAGAATGCAAGAAGTCGAAAGAAATTCCGCTAAGCATTTTAACCGACTCCCTCACGATTCTGGAATCCAGCGCTTTCAAAGTACTATGATACTTATATCAAATTTAGACACAACGACAACGGTTTTGAAGAAATGTGTTTTGACGATGTCATCTAGTAACATTCCCCACTTTTGTGATTCTAGGGAAAGTTCGTATCTCAGAATCTGGAATGTTACACGAGAGAAAGATCTCGGATTTCCATTTCAGAGCAGGCGTTACATTGTTCACTTGTCCTCTTGAAGTTTCATTCCACGTTGCTCCAGTCAACTGAACTGTAAATGAGCTCTAGACATAACAGGGGAATTAACTCTGTGACGGACCTGCGTCACTTGGTGTGTGTTTTAATACCAGTCGGTTATACGCGACGGTCTCCGGGTTAAGAACCAGTCTCGTGAATCCTGGCTCGTTTAACCGACCTACGTCTTAGTCTGTGATTGTGAAACACTGGACAGTTATGGTGTAACTAAAATTCAATATATAAGCGGCAGGGTGCAGCTTGTGCTTATTAAATAAGCGGCCCAGGTTCTAAAATGGTTAATTAAAATCTTTATTGTCTGCAGCAATAATTGGTTTCTAGGTTCTATTCTGGAACATCAGCTGTCTTCGATAATTAAACTTTGGCAAGGTAGGTATATTTATTTCAAACTTTAGACAAATCGATATTCAATCGTTTTAAGATGCTGTATAGTAGAGTGGTAGAGAACGTGAATGGTCAGAAGAAAAGAGCGAATAACCGAGACAGTCTAGGTTATACATAATTATGTATGTGTATATGCGTATGTATAGGCGGGTATATGCATGTATGTATGTATGTATGTATGTATGTATGTATGTATGTATGTATGTATGTATGTATGTATATAGATAGAGAGATAGAGAGATATATATTTATCTTTCTATCTATTTATATTGATGCTCTTAAGGCGGAGAGCTGGCAGAAACGTTAGCACGCCGGGCGAAATGCTTAGCGGTATTTCGTCTGCCTTTACGTTCTGAGTTCAAATTCCGCCGAGGTCGACTTTGCCTTTCAACCTTTCGGGGTCGATAAATAAAGTACCAGTTACGTACTGGGGTCGATGTAATCGACTTAATCCCTTTGTCTGTCCTTGTTTGTCCCCTCTATGTTTAGCCCCTTGTGGGCAATAAAGAAATAAGAATTGTTGGCACGGCGGACAAATTGCAATGCGGCAGTTCTTCCGTCTTTACAGTTTGAGTTCAAATGCCATCGAGGTCGTCTATTCCTTTCATCCTTTCCAGGTCGATGAAATTAGTACTAGTTGTACAGCGGGGTTAATGTAATCGACTATCCGTCTCCAAAAAAATTTCAGGCCTTGTGCTTATAATAGAAATTATTATTTCTAATGATCTTATAATTTTGCTACCTCGTCGGCTTGTTCGGAATCAATAAAACAAAACTCAAAAATAGTGATGACGAGGAGCGGGATACGAACTCGCGTTTACAACATCGACTGTCTACCAGCCTGAGACAACTTCCTCTACAGCATTTGCACTGTTGCATTGCAGCGAAGTATAATTTAAAACAGGCAACTGGACATGTTAGGAAATTAATTCATTCTTAGGTTTTATCACTCACCTCAGATTGTAATCCATGTCTTGTGTGGCATTCTTGTCAAGTTAAAAGCGATCCAAGCTCCTTGGAGAACTAATCTAAACAGTAATTCATAATTATTCCGTTAAATGTTCATTTAGTTGAGTAGCAGTTATTGAAAATTATGGCAGTTTAAGTACTGCAAAGACATTTTCAGTGAATTAGTTGATAGTATGTGCAGTCATTATGACAAACTAGTCGTTGTGCAATTTAATTATGTTGACTTTATATTTCAACTGTTCAAAGTTAATATGGCCGAACTTCTCAAATGATAGATAAAATCGTCCGTATGACGTGCACGTGAGCGTGTGGACACTTACTCATAAATACATAGACAAACACATATTTATAGAGATGAGTGTGTTCATGCCTGCAGGAATAAATATATATATATATATATA
>NC_068993.1:51756545-51761913 GCF_001194135.2 Octopus bimaculoides
TATATATATATATATATATATGAGCGTTGGTGTGTTCTTCTGTGAGTCTTATAGTTTACGTACGAAACTATTAAAGTGATCAGTACATTTGAAGTAATAACACCCTGCGTTAGTGTGAGATTGTGCGTGTGTGTTTGTGTATGTGTGCGCGTGTATATGTGCGTGTGTGTGTATATGAGTGTGTGTTAGTGCACGTGCGTAACTACATGATATATGTGAACCCATAATAGCTTTCATAGCATGTATATGGATATATGTATATGCAGATAAGACTTTATATGGAAGAATATATGGAAATATCCATGTGTGTATGTATGTATGTATATATATATATATATATGTGTGTGTGTGTGTGTGTGTGTGTGTGTGTGTGTGTGTGTGTGTGTGTGTGTGTGTGTGTGTGCGTGCGTGCGTGTGTAAGTATATATATATATATATATATATATAAACGAAGAGAGAAACAAGAAACGAATAAGTTATTGATATATATACGGGGACAGAGAGAGAGAGAGAGAGAGAGAGAGAGAGAGAGAGAAGAGAGAGTGAGTGAGAGGAGAGAGAAAGTGAGAGGATAGAGAGAGTGAGAGGGCCGAGAATGATTGAGAGGAGAGAGAGAGAGAAGCAGACAGACAGACAGACAGACAGTCAGATAGATCTGATACAACTTAAATATGTAAGCACATAACCTCAGGAGCTACCACACACACACGCATACACACATACACACAAACACACACACACACATATACACACACATATTTATTCTTATGCACATGCGTATGCGGTAGCACATAAGTTCAACTGAGAGTAAACGTCTTACGAAGTGAAAGTATATATATGTATATATATCCGTAAAGACACAGCAAGCAATACTGACTTAGTGTGGTGACATTTTGAGCCGAACCGACCAGCAAAACTATACTGTCCAAAAACTAACCAACGACTATGCATGGTAATGTAGAGATGTCGGGTTCAATAGCAGAAACAAAACGATATCAAAATGACTAAATTCAGTGACATTCGATACACTCTTCTATTGAGTCAGTCAAATCTTCAACGGAAAAATAATTTAGTGAATCCGGATATAATAACGGTACTGGTCAGTCGGAGGAAAAACGTCATCACTTCCAGCTAATAAGCAATCAAACCGAATGGAAATTTTAAGGGACATTCAATGATAAGTAATGTAGAAGCAGAAGCAAAAGAGCCGTCAAAGTGGCAAATGTAAAGCCATGAGTAAGACAAATACGAATGGCGGCGGTAGTGGCGGTGGTGGTGGTGGTGGTGGTGGTGGTGCTGCTGCTGCTGCTGATGATGATGATGATGATGATGATGATGATGATGATGATGATGATGATGATGGTGGTGGTGGTGGTGGTTATGATGGTAATAATGGTGGGGTGATAGTCAACCTTTCGTTGGAACCAAGGGAGCTTCGTTTCCATTGGAATACTATCTGTAAGTCGGAACTCTAGACAGAAATATAATACGCTATTCAGTGACGGCGCGAGATTTGAACTCACAATGCAAAGAACCAGAACGGATACTGCAATGCATCTTATCACACACTAATTATACCGCTCATGTCCTTACCTGAATAGAAAGATATATTTCTCTACTGACCCCGAAAGGATGAAATTCAAAGATGACATTAGCGCTATTTGAACGCGAAAGATGTTAATATTACCTAGTGTTTCCTATATATTTAAGATAATACGGCCCAACATGCGGGGAATTTAGCTGCTATTTTCAGCCAACCGAATATTTACACAGATTCTTTCCCATTGGTTCCTCAGCTAAGAGCGTAAGTTGATAGAAATGTATAAATTGTCAGATAAGCTGTGTTCGGGTTATTCCATCTGTGAGCATCCTGTCTCTTCTCCAGGCCCGTTCTACCTAACATCTTATTATCCAATGTATTTTCTTGTAAGATGATGAAGAAGATATAACTACTACATCTAACATATTAGACAACCCCGTAGAGGCTCAACTGTGGCAGTGAAATATGTATATTCATTAACACGGAGTTCTAATAATCGTTAAACGGTTGAATCAGAAAAATTATAGCTTGAAAAGTTCTCATTTAATATACAAAATATATCATATATATAATGGAGCAGTGAAAGTTTGATAAATATAATATAATATATTTTCTATCGTTATTTATTTCTCAATTTTTAAAATAAGTAAACAAATTCATTTTGTTTTCTTTTCTCTCTATTTATTCACAGTAACAATATTTACGAAGTTGATTTACAAAGGAAACACTCATGCATTAGTAGGAACTAACATTAATAGCGATATTGTTTACATGTCTTTAGCTTTTCTGATTTCCAATTATTCATACCTCGTATATATTATGGTCAATTTATTTGTGTTTGTGTTTAAAATATCTATTTAATAAGTAAATAGCTTATGTAATATTGGTAATAATAATAATAATAATAGCAGCAATAATATTAATAATAATAATAATATTATTATTATTATTAATAATAATAACAATAATAATAATAATAATATTGTCTTTTCATAAAACTAATCTGAAGTTGCCGCAAAATACATGTTTGATTATATGATTGGATTTAATAAGGCTTCTTACACAGTTATTCAGACATCAAAGCCTCTCTAGTTAGGCGTAGGAATGGCTGTGTAGTAAGTAGCCTGCTTATGAAGCACGTGGTTTCGGGTTCAGTCCCACTGCGTGGCACCTTGGGTGGTGGCAGTGGTGGTGGTAGCAGTGGTGGAGGTAGCAGTTGTGGAGGTAGTGACTTTAGTAGCAGAAGCATTCGTACCTTCTAAGGCCTGTGTGCGTTCACGCGGAACGGCCTTGCTTTCAGTTTCCTTCTCCTCTAGCATTGGTAGAGGCGGGAAGTCGGCCTCATAGTTTCACTTAGCCATATTTGTTTAGAAATATAGCAAGGAAACCGAAGAAAATAGAAATGTACATAGGTTTGAAACTGCCCCTGGGAGTCAATTCCTCCCTTGAAAACACACTCAGACGAAAGCTGGGTGCTTTACACACCTTGTGTGCAAAAATTGAAACAAAATGTTTGCAATAAAAGGTCGAAAAAAGCAATTACCTGCGGAGCCGATACGACATCACGTCAGTCGAGATAGATAGACAGACAGATAGATAGATAGATAGATAGATAGATAGATAGATAGATAGATAGATAGATAGATAGATAGATAGATAGATAGATAGATACACACTTTTACAGATACATATGCAAATATCTTATTAGAATACCCTTTAAACAGAGAGAAGCTTTATTTAATGACTTAATCTGCTTTTAGAATCATCATGGCATCTGTATGTTTGTGTTCAGCTCAGAGGCTTTCTGCATATCTTACAAGGTTGCTTCATCCTCCCGCCTTTGATGACATATTTGCATGCTACACTACAGCAGACCTTTCACTACACATAGATCTATCATTTATAATTCTATGTTCTGTTTGCAAAGCCGACCCTGTTACAGTACACATGGCTAAGAAAGGTGTTTGTAAAAACAGATACTGATTTTGATTGAACGTTTCTTGTTGTTGTCGTTGTTGTTGCTGTTGTTCTTTTTTTTGTTTTTGTTTTTTTGCTTTGTTTTTTGTGCTTTAGTCTTTGTGTTTTGTCATTTGAACTGTTACTTGCACAGCTACGAGAAGCCTTGTTCTAATAAACTACGAGTAAGTTATGAGATGTCTAATGAACGTAGGCACAGGCGTGGCTGTGTGGTAAGAAGTTTTTGTTTCGCAAGCACTTAGTTCCGAGTTCAGTCCTTTTGCGAGTGGATTTGTTTAACGAAAACTGCTAGTTGTAATAGTATTAGCCTGTGAAGTATTGATAATATTACAGTTGTTCCTGGCATGTGTGTTCCTCAACGGAGTCAGAACTGAAAGAGAGATATAGCGGTCTTGAGACAGTAATAGTAGTAGACGTGGTGATGATGGTGATGTTGATGACAGTAGTAGTTCTGTTACTAATACAACTATTTGTAGTATTAGTAACAGTAGTGGCGGCGGCGGTGACGGAGGTGGTGGGACTGATAGTAGTAGTGGTGGTGGCAGTAGTAGTAGTAGTAGTAGGGCTCTTGAGTATAACATGTGTGTGTCTGAGTTTTAGGAGTGGCCCTTGTCACAACTTGCTTATGACACCACGAGGCTTTAAATACACGTTCACTGCTGTAACTTTTGATGGGATCAAGAGAACTAAAATCCTCCCCAGATACACATTTACATGTTCCTGAGCACTTCTTGTAAATGAACTCTTTGATCATGATTTGATATAAATTATTCTATCTATTTTTGATGGTATCTTCTTAGATCCAAATGCTTAAGAAGAACAAAGGTTGAAAAAAAAAATTAAAAGGGGAGATGAGAGATTGAGATAAAAAGGGGGATTCAGAAATTGAGGGAGAAGTTCATTGAGATAGAGATTTAGAGAAAGATATGGAGAGATTACGAAAGAGAGTGAAAGAGAGAGAATGAGATGAAGAGATTGAGAGGTTTTGAATGAGAAGCGGGGTGTTTAATGAGCCGGATGTGTATAAACAGATTAAGAGAGTTTGAAAGATAATGAGGGGTAGAAAAATTTAGTGAAAGAGGGAGACAGCTACATCGAAATGCAGATAGATAGATAGATAGATAGATAGATAGATAGATAGAAATGAAGATATTTGGATAAAGCGTAATAGAAAGAGATAACGAGATTGTGAAAGATTGAAGAATAAAGAGAGCAGTGGGATATAGTAAAAGAGAGACATTGAGATACAGATATGGAGAATTTCAAAGTGAAGGAGAGATAGAGGGATTTAATGAAAGAGACGGCGAGAGAGAGAGAGAGAAAGAGAGAAAGACACAGCGACAGAGACAGTCAGATACAAAGAGCGAAGTAGAGAGATTAGCAAAGAGAGAAGGAAATATAAAGAGAGAGATTGAAAGATGAAGAAGGCTAGAGGGATTTAGACAGACAGACAGACAGACAGACAGACGGACGGACAGACAGAAGGACGGACGGACAGACAGACAGTCAGACAGACAAACAGACAGACAGACAGACATAGAAAGAGAGACAGACAGAGAAAGAGAGACAGACAGAGAAAGAGAGACAGACAGAGAAAGAGAGACAGACAGAGAAAGAGAGACAGACAGATAGACGGACAGACAGAGAAAGAGAGAGAGAGAGTAACTTTGTGACATAGATATATAGCGAGAAATAGAAAGATAAGGAAAAATAATGGAAGAGAGACACGAAGAGACTAAGAGAGAGAGAGAGAGATTCAGAGAAAGGTACGTTGTGAGACAGATAAAACGAGAGAGAGATGGAGAGACTGGAAGAACAGGGAGAGATGAAGATATTGAGAGAGATCGAAAA
>NC_068993.1:51762392-51763668 GCF_001194135.2 Octopus bimaculoides
TTTTTTTTTTTTTTTTTTTTTTAAAAAAAAAGGGGAAATAATGAAATAGAAATCTATCAGTAATAAAATTATTTTCTATAAAAGAACGGAAGACAGCTGCTCCCTAGTTAGAAATAAACTGATGATAAATTATGGCAACAATAACAAGCAGTAACTGGGACGAACCAATAAAGAAGCCACTTTGTGCGGGTCATACATTTTGCTAGAAATAGCGACTAAATTTTTCCCCAAGACTCAACATGTTGTTGTTGTTGTTTGTTCCTTCACGAGACATGCCTGGCTCATAAGGGCTGGTTTCCCGGTTTCATTGACGTATAAGTTCCCCAGCTGGTCCGTCACAGGTGAGTTGCTAGATACAGGAGGAAAGAGTGAGAGAAAGTTGTGATGAAAGAGTCAACAGAAGTTCACCATTACCTTCTGCCGGAGCCGCGTGGAGCTTAGGCGTTTCGCTCATAAAAGAAAAAGGACTTTAGTGAAAAAAGTCAAAACCAATGAACAAAGAATTCTTTTCTGCTTTATTACATTTAATATACAAAAGCAACACTTGAGCATGCACACAACGCGACAGCCAGCGCATAGTTAGCTGAAGATCATTGTCTTTTTTTGCCTACGATAAAAGTGACAATATTCTGTAAATGATATCGAATAACTGATTGCGCTGCTCCATAGAGGAGATAACGAATAGGGTAGATCGCTAAAAAAAGATGTACACGAATGCTATAGAATATCAGATACACGTTACTGTCACAAATCCGGATTTCTTGTGTATTCTGTTTTTATCTTCAAGTAACTGCATATCATCTAATTCATAGAACCATTTAACCGATCATACCAGACGATGTATTTTCTCTTTACGAAGATTTCTGGATAAATTGAAGTCATATAGTTGATCATTTCTTTAGGTCGATTGCATAGACTTTCACTAATATTACCTTTTTTTCTTTTTATTATATTTTCGTAGCCTACACATCGATCTCGTACAGCTGAAACCAAATCTTTCGTTTATTTGGCTTTAGTCCAAAATATTTATCCAAGGTTTGCCTCATATTGACTGAATTCCTTTCTGTTCAGTCACAGAATTTTCAATCCTTTTATTATTTACATTAACTAGAAGGCTGGAATTTATGGTATACATTTAATTCTTTAGTTACGTGGGTTTCGACATTATATGTCACATACATTTCACGTAAAAAAGTATAACTGTGAATATGAGTGTAACTGAATTTATAATATTAAAGTGTATTACCTATATATATATATATATATATATATATAT
>NC_068993.1:51764368-51765218 GCF_001194135.2 Octopus bimaculoides
AAGAAGAAGAAGAAGAAGAAGAAGAAGAAGAAGAAGAAGAAGAAGAAGAAGAAGAAGAAGAAGAAGAAGAAGAAGAAGAAGAAGAAGAAGAAGAAGAAGAAGAAGAAGAAACCGTGCCTGTTGTTGCAGGTGCTCTGGGAATAAGCAAAAAAGTGGCGACAAATGTTTTTCCTAGATCCCTGGGAAACCAATAACCTTTGCGACTTAAAAAACTGTGTTGACATCAACTACCCACATTTTGAGGAAGTTACTCTACTTCTAATATATACGTGGCTTAGGTTTCTGGTTGAGACCCGGTTGGAAGATGAAATAAAATGCAAATAAATCGGAATGTGATAACAATAATAATAATAACAACTGTAATTTTCCTGCAAAAGTGGAAAATGTTTGATCTTTGTTAGCAGTGGTGTTGAATGTAACGGCCATGTTTTACCATGCTGGATACCGTCAGCCATGAACAGACAAGACAGTCCCACTTAACAAATTATCATAAGTTCGAGATATAGACGAAAAAAAAGGGAAACTAATGATTGTGAGCAGCAGGAAAATACGTAATACGAAGAACAGAGCTAGAGGAAAATATTGAAATTAGCCAATGATATCAATTTGGATCAATAAAATATGTATGGATGTACGTAATGACGTAAATAAGTAAAATTTATTCCTGAATTTAAATTTCCCTTGGAGAAGCTGAAAGAAAACGAAAAAAAAAATGCTAGTGATTCAGAACAATGTTTTTGTTTTTTGGCAAATATGTATAAATCTATACGTCTATACAAACAAGTATTGCATACATAATTCAAGGGGCATATGCATATATCCATATGTGTAAGTATATAGATGCATATGT
>NC_068993.1:51765475-51767850 GCF_001194135.2 Octopus bimaculoides
TATATATATATATATATATATGAGGGATTGTATATATTAATAAAAATGCTGAAGCAGTAACGTAGATAAACACAGGTAGGCTCGTGACATATTTACGTGAATCACAAAATACAGGTTATAAAATACATAATATATATTAATTCATAAAAGAATATAAGGATAAAAATCACGTTAATGATTTTTATCAAGTAGTTAGCATTCCATAAAACTTTATAGGTAATTAATACATTAAATTAATAATAATGAAGATATGTATATAATTATATCAAGGGAGCTAGGGCGAAAAGGACCTGTTTCCAGCATGCTTGAAGTGCCGATACCTTCAAAAAACTACCAACAACTCCAGCTAAATATACATATGGCTGAAAGCGGACTAGTGAGAGAAAATTAAAAAGATCTCGCGTTAATTGTGAATTGGTTCCTATTTCTGGATTAAAACAAAATCTTTCATTGCACATTTGTGACCTCTTCAGCGACATTTTCCATACTTGTGTGTGCTGCTGTTCTGCTTAGTCCACTCTGAATGGACTAAGCGGAACAGGAGCACACACGAGTACGGAAAGTGTTGCTGAAGAGTTTACAGATGTGTGATGAAAGATTTCCGGACAATGGACATGAGTCATAATAATAATATAGATAGATAGATAGATAGATAGATAGATATACAGGAAGTAATGGGTATCGCCACTTCAACATGGCTGTTCCGTAGGAACCGACATTACTGTCGATATGTATACATATAAATGTGTGTGCGCGCGCGCGTGTATGTGTGCGCCGCGTATGTGTGTTTATTTATAAATATAAGTGAGTCTGAACGCTGTTGTATAAATTTGTTACAGAAATGTTGAATCTATAGAGAGCAAAAATCATTACGAAACTCCAGCGTTAATGCAAGGTAGGTGAGAAGAATTTTTATGCCACCTTCCGTGATCTGGGCATTATTTTGAAGTTCCGTATAGCATCGCGTAAACTCGTGTGTTTTCTTCCAAAATGAGGATGATTTCCAGCATTCTCGAGTGGATGACTTGAAGATTGTGGAGAATTTTTCCACATGAAACCACTGGTTCCGTTGTTAATCCATAAATATAGGATATTTATCCCGCAGGTGCAGCGTTAAGTTGTTTCTCTCACAGTTTGAAGCTATCCTGTGCGTAACTGTATATATCTATACAGACGCACACGCATACATACACACACACACAAACATACACATACATATATATAATTATATATGTATATACACATATATTTATAAATGTATATGCATTTTCCTGAACAAACACCCGCTAAAGTACTTATATGCATAAACACCCACACACCTACACATTCGCGCGCAAATACATATATATTCATAATAGAAACATAGATAGATAGATAGATAGATAGATAGATAGTCAATACATTAGCCCGCACACGCACACATGCGCACAATGCTGCTTAACGTAAAGTAATATTATTAAGAGAAATACCATATACTCACTATACAGGCCTTAGGTGAACTTTGATATATTTGGTTAATTGAAAAACACTCCAGCTCACAACAGTGGAAATATAAACTGAAGCTTTCAAATGTCAGGCGGGCATGAAAATTGCTATAGAATATCGGATTCAAACGTTTCGTTATGATGTGAAAAGCATTATGTCCACTTGTGGATATCAAGCTTTGTTTAATTCTTTCGCTTATGTTTATATGTATGTGAAATATGTGTGAACGAGTCTGCAAGAGTGTGCGTGTAGTTATATGGGTGTGTATGCATATATATGTTTTTTTTAGATATATGCATGACATATGGATATATATGTGAGTGTGTATGTGTGTGTGAGTGTGTGTGAGTGTGCGTGTATATATATATATATATATAATGTATATTAATAATACGTGTATTTGTACTATACATATCCATACATACTTAATATGTATATATATATATATATATATATATATATATATGTACTGATGTGTGTGTGTTTGTATTACATGCACAATAAAAATACACACACATATATATATATATACATGTGAATGAAGATATATAACACTGTGTAATGTGTATTTTTGAATACAAATACTCAAAACATTATGCACATATACACACACGTAGACACACATACATGTGCCCCTGCGTGTATGTGCGTCTGGATTTACATTAGTATATATGAATTTATATATATGTATATGTGTGTGTATATATGCATATGGGTATATGTGTATCCAACTGTATGATGCATACACTCCACTTGTCATTATTGTTAAAACAATTGGTTGTTTTTGATTTATGACTTTCCCAGCGTCTCACTTGCTATTTGTCCTTCTATATATATACATATATATAAATATATATACATACATATATATATATATATATATATATATA
>NC_068993.1:51767860-51768772 GCF_001194135.2 Octopus bimaculoides
TATAATTATATATATACAGATGCATGTATATATATAAATATGTGTGTGTATATTTGTGTGTGTGTGTGTGTTTGCTTGTATATGTGTGTATATGTGTTCATGCGTTTATGTATGAGTAAGGGTTTGTAAATAGTTCAACACATAGTCTATACTTTTATTTCATTGCATTTATACACACTCACACAGACGGACATTCGCACACGCATAGATATACACACACAAGCACACTCACGCACACACAGAAACAAACATATAGCTAGAAAGATATATATATATATACACATCCATCCATCCACACATGCTTACATATATACATATGAATGTATATATACATGTGTGTGAATGTGTGTATGTGTGGTATGCATATATTGCTGTGTACATATGCGCTTATGTATGTGTATGAATATATATATGTATAGTTATGCTTATTATGTTGACAATTTGAAAAAAAGCTGCCTCTGTGTCTGTGTGTGTGTATGTGCGTGTACGTGTGTGTGCGTATGTGTGTACATATATACAGATTTCATTCACTTTCTTTCTCTCTCCCAGCACCTGTCTCTCCTCTCCCCTCTGACTCCCCTCGCCTTCTTTGTCTGTTAGAATCTCCCGCTCTCTCTCTCTCTGTTTCTCTCTCTCTCTCTCTCTGTCTCTCTTTCTCTCTCTCCCTTTGTCTGTTTGTCTCCCTCTCCATTTCTTTCTCTTTCTCTCTCTCTCTCTCTCTCTCTCTCTGTGCATGTGTGTGATGGGACATTCATACGCACCGATAGATGCAGAAGCACCATCAGATAACACACTGATACACACATACACAAACAGACACACACACACATATACATGTATATGTATGCATTCATAGATATATATACATGAATATGTAAATATATATATATATATAGATACATATATATATAC
>NC_068993.1:51771570-51774894 GCF_001194135.2 Octopus bimaculoides
AGAAATTAAATGATGATTATCGCATGTATGCAATATTTCCTGCTATTACCTAATGCGGCCAAAGTACACTTCCATATTTACCATCATATTACAGGTAACACCAGTTTATATATATATAAACTGGCTCGGTCATGTATATCGCATGCCGGACGGGAGGATCCCCCCCAAAAAATAATAAAGAACAACGAAAGGAAGATACTGGTAACGCTGGGATACCTATATGGCGAATTACTCCTGGAATTCAACGTGTCTGTCCTGAGGCAGCTTACCACAGGAAACCTCTGAAGCGCGGCTTTCGTGAGACGTCTGAGCAAAGGATAACTTGCTTGGCTTCTTTCACTTTTATCTGCTTCTATGGATGTAATCTAACAATAAATAAACATGTTATATGAAGGCATTTTCTCTTTGCCCAGAACAGGAGGAAACACATCTATGAAACAGTCGCTGAAGAGGTCATAGTTGTGTGACAAAGGATTTCCAAACAATGGACATAAGATAAAATAAGAACGATAATATACAAGTGAAGAACGAATATATAGTACGTATGTTTGTTTAGCAAGAAAAACATGACTGTCCCGAGACATAGCAACAATAATGTTTTGCCTGATCGATGCATGTCTAGCAATTAGGAGTATAACATATATCGATAGTCGCAGCTGATACAGAAAATTTATGGTATATTTAAAATCAGCGAATAAAATTTACCAAAAAGAATTTCAAATATCTCATGCACCCAATTTTGTGTTTCCCGGTGCCATCGAAGTGGTTAACAGTTATTTTCAACTTCTAAATTACTGTCGCTTTTCCGTTCTTTTTTCCCTCCAGTTCTCCACCACCTCCACCTCTCTCTGACTCTCTCTTTCTCTCTTCTCCCTCTGTGACTTTCTCTCCCCCTCTCTCTCTCTGCTTCCCCCTTTCTCTAGATGTCTTTGCGTATACACATACTTAATGCATACGTCTTTACGAACATACATGCATACATATATTTATACACACATAAACACACACACACAAACACACAAACACACATATACACAGACATATAAATACACAAATATATATATGTCTATATGTAAAGGTATATATATATATATGTATATATATATATATATATATATATATATATATATATATATATATATATATATATATATATATATATATATATATTCATACATGCAAATATACATTCATATATTTATCTACACATGTATTCACACATAGGTATACACATACATACATGCGTACGCACACACACATACGCTTGCATACATGCACACATTTATAATGTCCACATGCATACTCACACGCATATTCATACGCACATACATGCACAAACAAACACATGCATACATAGATACACACAGGAATATACATTGGTGGCCAATTTGCCGAGTCATTAGAGCATCAGATAGATTGCTTTGTAGTAGATGTTCTGGCTGTCTGTTCTTCGAGTTCAAATCACGCTGAGGTCAACATTGTTTTTCATCTTTTCCTGGATCAATAAATAAAGTATCGATTCTGTGTTTGGATCGGTTCTTTCCTTTCTCCCACTCGTCATTTCTGTTTTTTCTCTTTCTCTCCTTCTAGAAAGATCAACTGTACTAGCTCTAAAGAGTGGTAACCTTCGCTAGGGCTAAACAGGTGCCCAAAACAAATAAATAGTAAGCCATGATGGCGCCGTGCGATTCCATCAAGGATTTGAGGTAACATGGCATAATATGGATTACACACACACATACATATATTTATTATATATGCGTATTAATGTGTGTTTATATGTGCATGTATGTTGATAGATAAATAGATAGATAGATAGATAGATAGATACATAGATAGATGGATAGATAAATAGAATAATACGTATATATGGCAATAGATACATACATATATATGCATATATATACATGCATGTATGTATTTTGTATGTATGTATGTATGTCATTGTTCAGTTTTATTTCTTGCCCATAGAGAAAGAGCCGGTTTCTAACCTAGATCCAAGGCTCCTTCATTGGAATTTCAACATCAACAACAGGATATTTTTGCTTGCATGTATTCATGTTCGTACGTACGTACGTATGTATGTATGTATGTATGTATGTATGTATGTATGTATGTATGTGTGTATACACACATACGCACGTCATATCGAGACAGTTCCTGGGAAAGTTGGAAATAGCATAAAAATTTCCATCAAACAAAGCCCTGCCTTCTTAAATAAAGGACGCAGATAAAAAAAAATGGAGTCCGTTCTACAGTATGGCCATCGTTGTCTCTCTGTTCAACCTCGATCAGAATGATTAAAATCTAAACTAGAGATTAGCAAAAATCTTCCTCTTCTTCGTCTAATTTTCTTTTGTTTTTCCCACCTTCAATATCTGTTTGGGTATAAGGCGGCGAGCTGAGAGAAATGTTAACCCGCTGGGCACAATTCTTGTCGGCATTTCGTCCCGTCTTGACGTTCTGATTTCAAATTCCGCCTGGACCAAATTGGCATTTTGCCGGTTCGGGGTCAATAAAATAAATGCCAGTTGAGCACTGTGGTCGATGTGGTCGACTTATCCCCAACCCCGAAATTGTTGTCCTTGTGTCAAAATTTGAAATCAATAACTTCTTATTAGTCACAACACCATATATATTCCATATATAATAACAATGGCGATCTATGAGAAACCGTGACGCTTAAACTGATAAATTAAAGGATAGAAACGACGGTAGACCACGTCAGTCTCTCTATAACACTTAGACAATTATTAAAACAACAAAGAAACCGGAAACAGAAAAAAAATGATGTCTCCCTATGGAAGGCCACAGGTGAAAAGAATGATGTCTGTGTCTACTCGTGAAAATGGATAAAAGGAAAGTGTGAATGCATTTGTTTATAGCAAACAAATCACACATTGATGTATGCATTCAGTCACACATCATTTTAGTATAAACATCAAAGTAAATAGCGTATGTGAGTGTATATACGTGTGTGTATATGTGTGTACATGTGGACGCACACATGTATACATATATACATATATATGTGTGTACGAAAGTATGACTGTATACACAAAAATATATCTATGATCATCATCATCGTTATCATCATCATCATCGTTATCATCACCATTACCGTTCGTCGTCATCATTATCATCATCATCATCATCATCATCATTATTATTATTATTATTATTATTATTATTATTATTATTATTATTATTATTATTATTGGTTGTAGTGGTGTATGTGTCGTTATATGTTTCATAGACATTTTCACACTACACACATGCATACATATGTGGATACGGATACATACGTATATGCCCGTATATATA
>NC_068993.1:51776925-51779857 GCF_001194135.2 Octopus bimaculoides
GATTAGAATCCCATATTCTCCGTATAGAATACACTTAGTTAGTGCTCATGAGATTTAAACTTGAGCGGGTGGAGAAGCAACTGAAGAAGGTGGCTCGTTTCATCCTATGATAGAACCAATCTACGAAAATTGTTTTGGACCACTGAACACCCAGAAAGAGCTGTTGGATTTGTAATACTTTTCTTTAGTCCCTCAAATTCTTTTTATCGTTTCTATTCTGTGGACGTCAAACAGTTTACAGTTTTGGGATTCATGAATTTAATATACTTTGTATATATATAATGAATGAAAGAAATGGCAAATAGAGTTAGCAAGAACCTTTATTCAACACAACAATTGTTTAGACTCATCCTGCATCTTTCCCTTGCGTGTGGGATATTGTACAGCTAGTTATGCTGCATCCACCATTTCGTTGGATGTCTCGTTTTAGATAATATACTTCTCTACATATACTCGGTTTCGCTTGGCATGTTGTGAACGCTAGAATGTTGTTAGTAACACATCTAAAAGTACAGTATCGTACCCGCAAGGAACAGGTGCAGGACGGGTCAAAACGATCGTTCTGTTGAATAAGGATTCTTGCTAATTCCATTTTCCATGTCCTTCATTGATTATAAACTCAACGAACACTGCGAAATTTCTGATATATATCTAGTGGCACTTATATTGTAACTGTGGATAACATCAGGTAGCCTAAACGGTGAAAGTGCTTTAACCGGCATACCACTAACCATATACTCAAAGTCCAAGCAATTATTTATATATGAACATATATATATATAAGCACACACATGCACAAACAAACGCACGCACACACACACACACACACGCACACACACACACATGTGCGTGAGTGCATGTCAGGTGCAAACAAGTTGAGGAAAATTACTACAGAGATAGAGTAAGGTGTAGTGTTCTATGTAAGCTGAAAACAATCTGTGATGTTTTTCAGCTTCAATACAAAAACTACACACACATACACACTCACAGACACACACATATATATACACACACACATATATATACATACATATATGTATACATATACACACACTCACACACACATATATCTATCTATGTGATGTGTATATATATATATATATATATATATATATTATATTCAAATATATACAGACACGCACACGTACACATACATATTTGCTACAAGGTAAATTAATTATTAATTTGTTTTTAAACCAATACACAGCGGTAGTCACAAAGGACTTCAGTTTTCAAATAAATATTATAAAAGCACTTAATCACCTTCAGTCTACATTAATCGTTGTTATTTGATGCAGAGCTACGTTCTATAGTTTCGGATTTACTATCTTCATAGAATATACTAAAAGATATTTGTTTTCTATTTAACAACAATAACTTTTTGCTTCTTCTATGAATTGTAAGCTGGTTCGCTTTAAACTCTCACATATTAATTATTTTAATGAAATTTTCCCTTTCTTGTTCTTTCTATTAAATTTAAAATATTGTTCTTTTGCATTGTGAAGTAGTTTGTTGTTGAGCGAAATACCAGACTTTACTTCAGTATTAGGGAATACAATTATATATTATATATTTTATCATGTGTATATATATTTCTTCTTGCTAGCAACAGTTACTAAATAAGGTTACTGAGATAAAAGAAATTCAATCAATCTTTATCTGAGGTCGATTCCTTGTTTCAGTCATTTGACTGCGGCCATACAGAAGCTATGCGTTAAATGGTTTTATCGAACGAATCGATCCCTGGGCTTAATTTTTAAGTCCGGTACTTTTTCTATTGTTCTCTTTTTGCTGAAGCGCTAGCTTATGGGGGACATAAAAAAACAAACATCAAATGTGATGCAGAGAAGGGGACAAACGCAGACAGACATACACAATATACAAATACACACATACACACGCACACATATATACACACACACAGACACACATAGTGTGTGTTTGTATACATATACATATCATTTTTAGAAAGACAAATGCAGAGAAGTTCACTCTAAGAAGTATATATTTTTTCCTGACCCCCATAAACTGGCCTTTACGAGGAAAAGATATACATATATGTGTGTGTGTTTGTGTGTGTGTGTACATACTCACACGCGCGCGCGCGCACACACACACACACACACGCACATGCATATAAATATAAAGTTAATCGACACTTTGTGAGTTACGACAACGAGTTTTCTAGTTGAACCGATCAATGAAACAGCCTGCTCCTAAAATTAACGTGTAAGTGGCTGAGTACTCCACGACAATTACCAACAATACAAATGCCTCTACTATCATAATCACTACTACCACTACCACCACTACCACCCATATCATCCTCATCATCACCACCACCACCACCACCATCATCATCACCACCATAACCATAAAAAACCACCACCACCAGAATCTTGACTGCCACAATGATCATCACCAGCATCACTACGACCATCAGCACTACCACCTTCACCACGACCAACACCACCACTACTATCATCATCACCAACACCACCATCAAAATCACCACCACCATTACAATCACTATCACCACCACCACTACCACCATCAGCATCATGACAACATCCACCAACACCAGATCCACCGCAACTATCATAAGATCGATCACAAACCTCTCCACCAACACCTGATCCATCGAAACTATCATAACTTCAATCACAAACATCTCCACCAACACCAGATTCGCCATAATGGACTCGTCTAAGAACCTCCATCCCTAACTAATTGAAAACCGCTTTTAATCCTGTCATTTGACTCTATATTGTTCAAAGTAATCTGCCTCAGCCAGTTTCTCTATTAAAACCACACCTGCCTCATTTTACATAATTCACTAAAGATTCAACTAATTATCTGGCATTTAGCAAATAGCTCATTCTTATACTCGTGTGTGTGTGCGTGTGTGTGTGTGTGTGTGTGTGTGTGTGTG
>NC_068993.1:51780324-51786255 GCF_001194135.2 Octopus bimaculoides
ATATCCATGTATATATATATATATATGTATGTATGTATGTATATATATCCATGTATATATATATATATATGTATGTATATATCCATATATATATATGTATATATATTCACACACACACACACATATAAATATATATATACACACATGCATACATACTCACACACATAGCTAGTCTGTATGTAAAGTATACATATACATAAATATATGACATGCACATATATAACACACATATGCATAGATAAAAGCCTGTACGTAATGTATGTACGTATATGTGTATATATATATATGTGTGTGTATGTGTATGCTGGGTGCATATATGTGTTTGCGAGTACGTGCTTCTTTGTGTGTATGTACCATTCCTATGCTCTTGTATTTTTTTTTATGTACCGTTTAATTTTTAGTTTTAGTTTTATGTATTGAAATTTTATTTCATATTTCTGTAGAATAGTGTAAAGGTAACAGGCTCTGTAACACGTAACTTAATAAATACAGATAGTATTAATGTAATCTCTCCACTATTCAGTTACTCGTATTTAGCATATTGATTCTAAGGGTTGAAAACCCGCCACTGTTAAACGTGTCATTCATTCCATCAATGGTTATATTAGTCCACATTACTCCGTAAAATAGCGTACATCCGCGACCATGTCTGTGTTTGTTCCCCCCACCATCGCTTGACAACCGATGCTGATGTGTCTCCGTCCATGTATCTTAGTTGTTCAGCAAAGGAGACCGATAAGATAAGTACAAGGCTTACAAAGAATAAGTTCTGGGGTCGATTTGTTCGACTAAAGGCCGCATTCAAATGACTGAAACAAATAAAGGAATAAAAAATATATATATATACATACACACCTACATACATACATTACATACAGGCTTTTATCTATGTATATGTGCCTAGGTATGCATGTATATATATGTATGTTATATATGTACGGCTCATATATATATAGGTTTGTGTATACATTACATATGACTCGAAAGAATTGGTCATGTCCAGAGCATTTCAGTCTTGGCAGTTCGCTTCTCCTTTGTCTAAATAATACTTTCTGTTACAGAAACAAGGGTTGAAATTTTAGGGAAAGGATATAGTCGGTTACATCCACCCCATTGCTCGACTGGTACTTATTTTATCGAACCCTGAAATGATGGAAGGCAAAGTCGGCCTTGGCGAACTTTGAACTCAGAACGTAAAAAGGACGAAGTGCCGCAAAACATTTCGTCCGGCGTGCCAACGATTCTCTCAACTCTCTGCCTTCTTTCTCTCTAAATAATAGTGAAAGAGAGAGAGAGAGAGAGAGAGAGAGAGAGAGAGAGAGAGAGAGAGAGAGAGAGAGACAGACAGACAGACAGACAGACAGACAGACAGGCAGACAGAGAAAATAGAGATCTTATAACTATACTGCAAAGTTACTACGGGTCCGTATATTTTGGGGGATTTTTTATTTGTTCGGAGACGAGAGCCCCACAAGCCGCATCAAACAGTGAAACATTGGGAAAAAAAGAAAAAAAAAACGATTTCCAGTCTTATGGGAACGCATATCAAATATCGAACCATGTATATCTTGCTTACACGACAAAAGAAGCCTTAACTACTTACTATCTTAAAATTACTTTGATTGCGGCTTCTCTCAAATTAAACTGCAAATGTTTTCTGGTTTTCTTCTACTTATTTATTTTTGCTGTAAGACATTTACTTCAACAGAGATTCGTTACTCTTTCATATGGAAGAAATTTATTGACTTTTCTCAGGAGGACTGGCGGGGAAATTGTCAACGTACTTTCCCATCTTATTCAACGTGTTTATGATAATTGTTCGCCCTTTTCAAGCATACAAGTGAAATGTAAATACAGTAGGAATATATATTTATACAGACAACATTTACCATTATATATGTATATATGGAAAGAATAATTTTAGACCGGAAGGAAAATATTGGACAATGAATGCCTAGATAAATAGAAGAGAGTAGTTATGGTTGAAACGCTTTTGTTTATAGATTTAGCCGATAGGGGCTCTCTTCAGTATACCAACAACAGAATAGTTTTCGATGAGGTATATATTCAAGAATGACTTCACAAACATTAAACCATAGTTTTGTAAGAAATTTGTGGTAGATTAGTCTTCATTCTGTCTTCGTACTAAATTTCCCATGGTAGATGCTCAGTAAAATTCTCAGAATAATAATAATAATAATAATAAGGCATTGGGTTTTGTTAAATATATTTCAAACATACATTTATACATACCTACACGCACACATGGACTTAACACACTTGTAAGTCATCAGACATGGTTGTATGAAGAGGTATTTATATACGTAGATATAATTTTATATACACATACAAATCATTGAAGCATTATATGTGTGTGTATACATATACAAGCATGCATTGATAGAGATAAATAGATAGATAGATTGATAGAAATACAAACACAATAGAGCGTACACAAACACACAAAGATATACAGAAACACCCACAGATACACAAACACGCCGCACACAGATACGTATATATGTGTGTGTGCGCGCGTGTGTGTGCGTATGTGTGTGTGTATTAACACAGTAGAGTATAGAGAGTCACCTTCACCAAACGAAACGAAACCAAATCTTAATGTCGTGCGTAAACAATACGCATACATAGTGGAAGTTTTAGCTATATGCACTTCTTCCTGTAGTAATACAAAAATGGTAATTACAAACAAAAAAAAAACCTTGAATCAAGACAAGTGTTTGAATAAATAGTGATACAGAGCATACAGAAGTAGGGCCAAATGTTGCACAATTTGCATAACCAAGAAGAGGCATATACATAAAAAGCACTTCATAAATTTACAAGATGTCTAACTTTCAGATCAAAGATCTCCTTTGAATGTCATCACTTTGAAAAGTACCTTCTGAAACTCGAGAAAATCATATCAATTCATGAATGAATAGGTCAATATTCAACAATTTATCAGGGAAGGATATGCAATTTTTACATATTTATTCAATTTTCATAAATAAGTAATCTCTAATAAAGTTCATTTCTGACATTTTAAATTTTCAAACGAAGTTTTCAGCAGCTTACTTTTCACCCATATATTTTCGTGTATTCATATATCTCTAACGTGCTAAGCTGCATACTTTTAAAATACTTTGTATCTCTAAATACAACGTAATCTAATAGCTATCCATATGTTTCGGATGACATAGAAACTGGATAAGCCTTTCGATTGATGACTGCGTAATAGCGTCTTTCAGCTTCTAGACACCCCAGAAAAAAGACTTTTCGACATTAATTTGGAAACTTAAGGTCGAGATTGTCAGCTACAGCATCAAATGGAATATTTTTATAAGACCAAATCGTATATTAACGGATCATAGAGAAGATCCACAAGCTCAAGTGAAAAACAACGTCTTTTAAAAAACACTTACGAGCCTCCAATGGTTGTAGATTAAACATGGAGGGAAAATTTTTCTTCGTATCAGCATTTCAAAAAACACAACTCAGCGGAAATTATGAACATACCACTGAACACATCATACGTCATTCCAGTGTTGGTTTTTGTGTTTTTGAAATTCGTAAAAATACTGCTTATTTTTAATGGGAAGTTAATTATCTCCCTTGTGTTTCACTCTCTTTTCTTTTAAATGCGCGTAGTTAATGAAATTAACATGACACGTGTACCCCTAATGCAGTTCTCAGCGAGAAACAGCGCGTAGCAAAGTGTGACAAGGCTGACCCTTTAAAATACAGGTACTACTCATTAATGCCAGTGGAGTGAACTGGAGCAACGTGAAATAAAGTGCCTTGCTCAAGGACATTATGCATCGCTAGGAATTGAACTCATGACCTTACGATCTTGAGTCGAATACCCTAAACACTAAGCCACGCGCCTTCGTATATATATATATATATATATATATATATATATATATATATATATAATTCATAATATATATAATATATAATACATAAAAAGAGCATGCGCTCAGAAACAGTCCATCCGCCAGTTACTGTTAAAGATCATACTGTTTTTGCAGCTTCTCACTGTAAAGGGAAGCGTTGTTGTCATTAGGGGATGTCCGGTATTTTGTAGGCCATACCGTAAGGATATTATTTATTTGGTTATTTACTTATTTATTTATTTATTTATTTATTTATTTATTATCAAGCTCTGTTGCCCATGCATCCAGCGCAACAAGCAACGCTAAACACATAGGAAATGTTTTGCTTAACTTCTTTCTGAGATTGTGTTCCTTAACCTTCGTCTCAAATACCTGACGTAATCACTTTTAAGAACACACACACACACATACATAATATAATTGCATACATTCATGCATATACACTGACGCAAACGCGCAAATACAGACATATTTGTGTCTGTGTTTCTGTGTCTGTGTCTGTATATATATATATATATATATATATATATATATATATATATATATATATATATATATATATTCACACACACACACGAATATATAAAATGTCTGTGTGTTTCTTTTTTAAATATATAGACAGACAGACATACAGACAGACAGACAGGCAGACAGACAGCCAGACAGATAGATAGATAGATAGATAGTTAGATAGACAGGCAGATATTGGCGTGTGAGTGAGAAAAACACATGCATAAGCGTATGGAGGTCTTCTACAGAATTATTCATAAATATATTACGTTTTCATATCCATGAGTATATGCGTACGCATGAACCAGTGTGCACACACACGTATACTTGAGTATATATATATATATATATATATATATATATATACTTACATACATACATACATATAATGTAAATGTAAACGCACACCTATATATATATATATATATATGTATCTATGCCTGTATGTATGTATGTATATACGTTTGCGTGCAGTTGTGATTTATATATCATAAACCAATATATGCATACATGCAAATACCATACTAACATTCATATAATACATACACATACTGGCAAGATTACAAACGCAGGCATACTTATATGTATATATACGAATATATATATATGTGCTTGTGTGCTTCCATATGTGTGTGTGAGTGTGTGTTTGTGTGTGTGTGTATGTGTGTATCACTCTCTCTCTCTCTTTATATATATATATATATACATATATATATATGAAATCACTGAAGCAGAAATATTTTTTAATAAAAGCCACTAAATCTACAAAAAATGACCGTCTCAGTGTATGAAATAATATATTCTACCTGCTTTCAATATTGGATTTTACACTTGTGATCAAACACAAATCTTAACCGATTCCATTATGAGAAAATTTGTTATTTTATCTTTGGAATCCGAGAGTGAGTGAGATAGACACACAGAGAGAACTTGAGAGGGTAACTATAGACGGCGGGAGAATGAGAGTGAGAGTGGGACGAGAGAGAGTGTGAGAAGTAGGCAGGGAAAGAGAAAGAGGGGTACAGTGAGAGAGAAAAGAAGACAGAGGGAGACAGATGTAGACAGAGAGAGAGAGAGACAGACAGACAGAGAGAAGACACAGAGAGAGAGAGAGAGAGAGAGAGAGAGAGAGAGAGAAAGAATTCTTGTAGATTTTGACTTTATTTTCGGTTGGGCTTTTGTTTGTCGTATTATTATTATTATTATTATTATTATTATTATTATTATTATTATTATTATTATTATCATCTTTGATGGGAAGGAGGGACTGGGGTATGATGGGTTGCGGAGATGGGGGAATATTTGTATATTACGTGACACACACATTCGCCAAAAAACAACACCAGCAATAATAATAATAATAATAATAATAATAATAATAATAATAATAATAATAATAATAATAATAAAGGTGATAATAATAATAACAATAATAACAAATAAACAAATAAATAAATAATTTTCAAGCAAGATGAGGAAAATCTGATGAAAAACAGCACAACAGGAATTGAATTGAATATTTCAA
>NC_068993.1:51786623-51790898 GCF_001194135.2 Octopus bimaculoides
TATATATATATATATATATATATATATATATATGTGTGTGTGTGTGTGTGTGTGTGTGTGTGTGCGTGTGTGTGTGTGTGTGTATGTGTGTATGTGTGAGTGTATGTATGCATTAATATATGTATGTATTTATGTATGTTTGTAGTATGTATATTCACGTCGTTATATAAAACACAATTATGCGTAGAGGTATACACATTTGTTCACGTTAGGATATATTTATAAATACATATCGACCTATGCATTCATATTTACGAGCGCTGTATTCACACAATTACCCAAGAACTGTAGCTACAAGTTCAATTCCTGTACATGCTATACCAGTTTTTAAGATGACAACTTTAATATCATTTAAGAGCAATATGATACAAGTGCATACACTGCTATGTATTAGAAGGGCTAATATGAATGGCACGCTCAAATGAAAGGTGAAATGTCATATTGTAATTATATGTGTGTGTACGTGTGTATGCGTGTGTATTTGTGTGCGTGTATACGTGACATTAACTAAACGTGTTGGTTCTACTTTCTACATTTTGCTTACTCATATCCATATATAAAAGTAAAGAAAGGAAGGAAAGAAGAAAGAAAGAAAGAACGAATGAAAGAAAGAAAGAATGAGAGAAAGAAATAGAGAGACAGGGAGAGAGAAATACAATATCCCCAATCTCTGGACAGATTGTGCTTCTAACTGTCAAATGCTCGCTCATGAACCTCTTTTCATAGAGTCTACTGTATTAATCTTAGTTGTGCCTTTCATTATTATTATTATTATTATTATTATTATTATTATTGCTATTATTATTATTATTATTATTATTATTATTATTAAATACACAGCTGTAAAAACCAATCATGTGTAACAGCCAGAAATATCATGAATATGTATCCAATTCGTTAAACTTATGACAGTAAACAAAAGCGTTCAAATCGCCTAAGGCAACATTAAAATAGAATTGGAAACTAACTTATAGCTATGAGTTCTTATAGCAACTGTATAGATACCGAAAATAGTTTTTGAATGCTAAATTATTTAGCGATAGGTGTAATGAAAGTGAATTTTAAAACTCAGATTTAGAGCGCTAATATAAGCGATGGACTAAATCGATCCAAATTTAATGAAACCATGACCAAATAAGCAAGGTAATGTCACATACGTTTGGTGCCAGCATAAAACGACACTAAGGAAAAATATTTTAAATTTAATAATAAACTATACGTAAAGAGATGGGCGCAGGACAAAGTAATCATAATATAAATATATGAATATATTGTAAATATTTGAGGAAATAGACATACAGACAGATAGATTGATATATAATAAATATAGTTAGACAGAGAGACAGAGACAGAGAGAGAAATAAATAGATGTACGCCAAAGCCGACATACATGCGGGACACTCATACATACTCACACTCTTGTAAATATATGTCCTAGTATATGCTATATTTTCTTCGTTTTCGGTTGCAAAGAGAAGAACGCACTAGAACTACAACAAACACAAGAAAGTTTTAAAATCTTTCTCTAAGACTAGAGATATGTAAAGGAAGAGAACAGAAAAAGAAAAAGAAAATAATATCAGATAAATATTATAATAAACAGCGTATACTAAAGCAATACCAAAATGTTAAGTAAGACTCATGAAAGAAGCGTTTCGGTGCCAAAACCTAGGAGAGGAAAGAAAATCTTAACATTATAGATGAAAATATGAAAAAGAAAATAAAGAAGACAAGGTGTGAGAGCGAGAGAGAGAGAGAGAGAGAGAGAGAGAGAGAGAAAGAGAGAGAGAGAGAGGGGGGGAGAAATAGGCAAAGAGAGAAAAAATTCAGGTAGAATGAATGATGGAAATGAGTATTAGAAGTAAAATTCAAATATGTGGTTTATTAAAATGAAGAATGTTATTTTGACGTGTTTTTTTTTTAATTTGTAGAGTTTGTGAAGTATAACTTTCTCTAACAAGTTTTCCGCAATTCAAACGTCTCCACAGATGCTGGTATCACACGAACACACGCATATACAAATACATACATCTAGACATTCACAAATACACACAAGATACACACACAAGTACACGCACGCACGCACACACACACACACACACACACACACACAAAGACAAATACATGCCCCTATATATTCACATACACAAAATAAACATACACACACACACACAAATTCATATACATGCCACTATACATTCACACACACACATAAAGAGAATGCAGATATAAATACAAATATATACCCCCAATACATTCACACACATGCGCACGCAAACACACACACTCAAAGAAGATACAGACACACAGACACAAATACACGTAACATCAACTGCTCTCACAGAAGCATACGTACCTAAGTTCACACAAACTATGAACAGAGGCCACACAAACACACTTACGCAAATTACAAACCACGCAAACACGCACGTGAATATCTTTTCTACTCTAGGCACAAGGCCCGAAATTTGTGGGGAGGAGGCCTGACGATTAGATCGACCCCAGTAAGCAACTGATACTTAATTTATCGACCCCGAAAGGATGAGAGGCAAAATCGACCTCAGTGGAATTTGAGCTCAGAACATAAAGACGAAATATCGCTAAGCATTTCGCCCGGCGTGCTAACGTTTCTGCCAACTTGCCGCCTTGCTTGTGAATATCTTGAGACAAAACAGTTGGCATTATAGTTATTAAGGCGGCGAGCAGGTAGAAACGTTAGCATGCTGGGCAAAATGCTTAACGGTATTTCGCCTATCTTTACGTTCTGAGTTCAAATTCTGCCGAGATCGACATTGCCTTTCATCCAAAGAGCGGTGAGTGGGACAAATGTCATGAGTCATTCTATTCGCACTCAGTTGAATCCTCCCAATTCACTAACTGGATTAATATCTCTGTATGAACGCTGAAATGATGAAAATGTGAGAAGTAAAGTCGACCATGATGAGGGTTGAACTCATGGTGTAGCGAACTGGATGAAATACAACGAAACATTTCGACCGACGATCAACTTACTTCATGAATCCCCCGTCCTAGATTGGCCGGGCACTCCGTCGGTTACAACGACGAGGGTTTCTGTTGATCCGATTAATGGAACAGTCTGCTTGTGAAATTAACGTGAAAGTGGCTGAGCACTCCACAGACATGCATACCCTTCACGCCGTTTTCCGGGAGATTCAACGTGACACAGAATATGACAAGGCTGGCCCTTTGGATTACTGGTTAGAACTCATTTTGGCCGGCTCGGTTGACTGGAGCAACGCGAAATAAAGTGGCTTGCTAAAGAACACAGCGTGCTGTCTGGAATCGAACTCAACTTCACGATCGTGAGCAGAATACATTAACCACTAAGCCACACGCCCTAGATAACTAGTTTTCCTATCGATGTCGAAGGCATTTGAACCCAGGGCAGACTAGAAACAGCTAATGCTGTTTATTACATCCAACGCTCTAACGAGTGCGCCAACTTTTTAAAAGTCTTACAAGGAACTCAACAAAACTCTTTAACGTAACACAGAAACAACAGTAAAACCAATTTACGGATCAGACTTCCATCATGGTGGAAATTCAGAGAAACATCAGCAGTTAACAATTAGCGTTTGAAAAGGCTTCTATTGTAATAATGTGAGAGATCGTACCGAGTGTATTTGTAGGGATGTGAGTGTATGCAAGCTCACGAGTGAGCGTGGAGATGTGGGCATACACGCATGCATGCGTGCGTGCATGCGTGTATGTACGTGTTTGTTATTCTGCGTAAGTTTGATTTTGTGTGTGTGTGTGTGTGTGTGTGTGTGTGTGTGTGTATGTGTGTGTGTGTGGGTGTGTGTGTGTGCAGGGTGGGGGTACTGTTTTCGTGTTGGAGTCTTTAGAATAGCTGAAACCGTCAAACAACACCAAAGGGTAGTTTATAGTCCGAAGTGAATAAGCTACTGCCTGGGTGTGTGTATGTGCACGGGTACATACGTGCGTACGTTTGTTTGTGTGTGTGTTTCAGTGTGTATGTGTGTGTGTGCGTGTGTCTGTGTCTGTATCAGTGTGTGTGTGTGTGCATACATGATGTACTTACGTAATTATGCACGTATGTATTTTGAATGTAGTTTCGCCTGAACGTGGGACTGCTTATGCATCTATGTATGCGTGTATAACAATAAGTTCAATATATATATAAGCATAGCTATATATATATATATATGTATGTATATATATATATATATACATATGCGCATATATATTGGTATTTGTTAGTATACACATATACATGTATATATATGTATATAT
>NC_068993.1:51791016-51791827 GCF_001194135.2 Octopus bimaculoides
ACCAGTATGCATATATATATATATAAGTGTGTGTGTGTTTTTGTGTGCTTATATGTGTGTGTGTGTGTGTGTTTGTATACATACATGTTCGTGTGTGTGTGTGTGTGTGTGTGTGCGTGTGTGTGTGTGTGTATTTATGACTTTAAAACCAGCATTCTCTAGTGACACTAACAACAGGCTTAGACGAGAACTGAAGTAAAAACAACACCACGGTATTCACCTTAATAGAAGTTTTGATTGTTGACCATTCGCCCACTAAACAATGGCAGTGTTAACAAGCCATCAGTAATTTGATTTTATATTCCGAAGGTGAAGAATGAAAAGGGGAAACGAAGAAGTAGTGATTTGACGAGACGAGTCGCCTTCAAAGAAACGCTTCGACAAAGACTGTGAAAGCATTTTGGTATAGATCCTTTAATAGTCAGTGTAGATTAGGACGTCGTTTAACGATGACGATAAAAGCAGGAGGGAAGAGAGAAAGACGGGTGAGAGAGAGAGAGAGAGAGAGTAAGGTAGAGAGAGGGTGAGTGAGTGAGTGAGTGAATGGATGAGCGAATGCGTGAGAGGGAGTCAGAGAGTGAGAGGACAGGAAATAGAGAAAGTTCTAAACGAGGTTAGACTGGAAAAATTGAAAGCACGTGATATACATACACATATAAATACATCAACATATACACACACACACACACATATATATATATATATATATATATATATATATACATATGCGTACATACACACATGAACATATATGTATGTATATATATATATATGGATAGCGTGATGCATGTATATATGTATGTCTATATAT
>NC_068993.1:51792269-51793871 GCF_001194135.2 Octopus bimaculoides
GCAAGAGGTCCAGAGAAATAAGTAGGACGGTGGGCAAAGAGTGACAATGAATGAGAGAGAATGTGAGAGAGGATATTAAGGCAGAAAGAATGACAAAGAAGAGAGTGATAGAAAAAGGGAAAGGGGGAAAAAGAGAGAGAGAGAGAGAGAGAGATAAAGATAGAAGAGCGAGAGAGACATAGAGAATAGGAAGTTGATCACAAATATAGAGCAGAGAAAAATAATGAGAGAAAGCGAAACACAACGATAGAGAGAGAAAGCGAAACAGAGAACCTTAAAGAGATAGAAATAGTGAGTGGTATAGCCTCTGAGGGTGAGAGGCAGCGAGGGTGTCAGGGAGTTACAGATAGATATAGAAATAAATAATGGTAGAAAGAGGAAAATACGCGGAAAAAGACACACAAACAAAAACTGTAACACATATAAAAAAGACAAAAAAGAGGTTGTGATTAATGAAATCCCATCCTTTATTATTGCATTCAATGGCAATAGAGCTGAACTACATTTTGCGACATCGGGAACCACTGGCAAATTTGTCAGAAAAACAAAATGGCCGCCAGCTGCATTTTTACTCTTTTATTTTTGTCAATTTTCTCGTTTCTCTTTTTTTTTCGTTCTTAGCGGTCAGAGATGGTAATTTGTCACAATAATCATCGTTGTAACTAACACCAGTTGTTGCTCAATGGCCAACGTCACGATGTTCCGGGGCCATTTTATAAGATAACGAACTGCACGTCTATTTATCGCTCGCAGTGATGGGGGAGAAATTTGTCATGGAATGTATGCCTACACATACATATACATACACGTACACTCTCTCTCTCTCTGTCTGTCTCTCTCTCTCTCTCTCTCTCTCTCTCTCTCTCTCTCTCTCTATCTCATTCTCTCTCTCTCTCTCTCACTCTCTTTCTTTCTTCTCTCTCTGTCACAAACAAAAATAATACATATTTATACGTAAGCATATATGAATATATAAATGTGTATATGTATGAATGTATATACATATATATATATATATATATATATATATATATATATATATATATATATATATATATGTGTGTGTGTGTGTGTGTGTGTGTGTGTATACATACATGTGTGTATGTATACAGGTATATGTATATATGTGTGTATATATATATATAAATACATATATATATATATATGTATATATATACATATACACATATATACTCATATATACATACACTCACATATATATACCCAAACACACACACTCACACACACACACACACAAACACAGACACACACACACACAAACACACACACACATATATACATATACACATGCAAATACATGTATGTAAATATATATGCTGCAAAGGTACAGTAGAGATAGAAAGTAAACAAAATGAATTATCTGTTTAGATAGATCTCTTTAAAGAGCGATAGAATTCCGATGAAGATACGATCAATTAGACTTTAACATGAAGGAGATGTGAGATGTTACTTTTTCTACCTCTTGAAATAATAACATCAAATATACGTATATATGAACATGTGTGCGTGTATATATATATATATGTATATGTACATATATATATATATATATATATGTATATATATATATATATATATATA
>NC_068993.1:51794895-51795177 GCF_001194135.2 Octopus bimaculoides
CAGTGATACAGGAAATATCTGGAATGTCTTATTTTTAAGAAATAAATTCTTTTTAGCAAGAGTCAGGTCAGTTGTCCTAAATAACAGAAAGGTATTGTTGTCTCTTCATAGTAATCAGTCATTTTAGGTTCGGTCTGTTATATTGACCACAGCGGAACCTCACGAATAAATCAAGAAGACAAATCTAATGTTGGCATCGTAGTTCATGCACGCATACATCCATACATACATACATACATACGTACGTACATCCATACATACGTACGTACATCCACAGATACA
>NC_068993.1:51795187-51796091 GCF_001194135.2 Octopus bimaculoides
TACATACATACATACATACATATATACATATAAAGTATATATCCATGCGTGATATATATGCTTGTATGTACGCATATGTGTGCATATGTATGTTTGTATGTATATGTGTGCATATATAATTCATTATTATTATTATTACTACTACTACTACTACTACTACTACTACTACTACTACTGGTAGTAGTAGTAGTAGTAGTAGTAGTAGTAGTAGTAGTAGTAGTAGTAGTACGGCTATTGTCACTACTACTGCTACTAGATCTCTCATCCTGTACCCAAAAGGCTGAATTTTTCCAGATGTTTCTGTCTTGTCATACGAATAAACATCCGCCAGCCCTTTTAATACTGCCTCGCAAGCACCCACTACCACTACTGCTAAAGCGAACTCCACCAACACCACCCCTTCGCCCTCAACTGTCAAATGACACACTCACGCACATACATACATACATACATACATACATACATACATACATACATACAGAGACAAGTGAGAATCACTCCTTCTGGCTAAGTTTACTAATCAATACATGGTTGACTGATTGGCAGTTTCTGAAGAGCACAAAAAACAAAAAGCAATAGAAAGAATTTATTAAGATAAAAAGGAATAAAAACGAAGGACAGATAATTCATCCAAGAAAGTCTGAATGAAGAATGTGTTGCAGTGATACAGGAAATATCTGGAATGTCTTATTTTTAAGAAATAAATTCTTTTTAGCAAGAGTCAGGTCAGTTGTCCTAAATAACAGAAAGGTATTGTTGTCTCTTCATAGTAATCAGTCATTTTAGGTTCGGTCTGTTATATTGACCACAGCGGAACCTCACGAATAAATCAAGAAGACAAATCTAATGTTGGCATCGTAGTTCATGCACGCATACATCCATACATACATACATACATACATAC
>NC_068993.1:51796592-51800349 GCF_001194135.2 Octopus bimaculoides
ATACACTCATATATATATATATAAATAATATATAAATATATGCATATATCCATACATATAAGTACATACCTACATATATATGTATACATACATGCATATATGGGTACAGGACATAAAAAAACGTTAAACACAATGACAAACGAAAACAGAAAAACGAAAACAGAAAACGAACTTTTTTTCGAACAACGAAAAAAAAACAAACAGAGAAACGAGACTTGCAACATAAAGAATATACCCCTTCGTCAGTTGTCCCACTTTCATCTACTCTGCGTTACGAAGGCAAGGACAATACGCGAAACAGTCCCTCCCGCAAAGCAAATTAAATAAAATTTCGGATTTTTTGCGAAGGGTGAATGTGTTAACAAGAACAGGACAATGAGAACAAGACAGGTAGACAAGCCATGAGAGGAGAGAGGAAAAGGCACGTTTTTTCTTATATATGTGTGTGTGTGTGTGTGTGTGTGTGTCTGTGTGTCTGTGTGTGTGCGCGTGTGCGCGCGTATGTGTACCGTATGTATTTATATATATAATATATACAGCGATACCTCACAGTAACAGTTTAATTCATTTCATGACCGAACTCGTTTTACGATTTACTCGTTTTACGATTTACTCGTTTTACAAGTCAATTTTTTTCCTTCTTCAGTTTTATCATAATCAGCATTTTTTTCTTTTCAGCATTGACCTTTGCACTAACCTTCTCAGGACCCACGGCTAACACAACTAATTATTATACAATTATAGTAAAAATCACACAAAATTTTCTAAAAATCACTGGGAAAAACACAACAGGAACGCTGTCACAACGAGATAAACACATGAACTGAGTTTTGACTGCTATCTCTAGCATAGTGGTATCTTTTAGACGCCCTCAATTATAATTATATATATATATATATATATATACTCTTTTACTCTTTTACTTGTTTCAGTCATTTGACTGCGGCCATGCTGGAGCACCGCCTTTAGTCAAGCAAATCGACCCCAGGACTTATTCTTTGGAAGCCTAGTACTTATTCTATCGATCTCGTTTGCCGAACCGCTAAGTTACGGGGACGTAAACACACCAGCATCGGTTGTCAAGCGATGTTGGGGGGACAAACACAGACACACAAACACACATACATATACATATATATATATATATATATATATACATATATACGATGGGCTTCTTTCAGTTTCCGTCTACCAAATCCACTCACAAGGCTTTGGTAGAAGACACTTGCCCAAGATGCCACGCAGTGGGACTGAACCCAGAGCCATATGGTTGGTAAGCAAACTACTTACCACACAGCCACTCCCGCGCCTTTCATAAATACCAATGACTTTCGCATTATATGATAGAGATTAACCAGTGAAATATCTTGGATTATATAATCCATAATGAGGATATAACTCCCACAAATTGACTATATATGTGTGTGCATGTGTGTGTGTGCATATACGTGTATATATACACACGTGTATATATATATATATATTCATTTACGTTGGCTGATCGAGAGGCGTCGAGGGCACTGACCTGTTATGTTTCGAATGGAAATGAACGCGTCTCCTTAAACTGGAATACTACTGCCGAAGCAATCACATGCAATACTGCGCTGTAAATAGTAAAGACGATGATGATGACGGTAACGACGGCTATGGTGATTGAAATATATAAATATATACGCCGTACGCATATATTAAAATGTTTATACGCACAGTATGCATTAACTACGTTTTGCATCTTTTATGTACCTATATATCTGTAGTTTTTATTATTTAGTTATCTATTAGGCATAACATTAGAATTTTGTCTGCAGTTTTTGTTCGTTAAATATTCAGTGACGTCATCATTTTTAGTAGATAAATATAATCGCTTTCTATGTTAGGCTTATTTATTTATTTTTTTAATATTTTTATGTAGATTTCAAATTGTAAAAAAATATGGAATTAGTATGGTATTTTTTTATATTATTTTATAGACTAAATTAGTTATTCAATGACGTCGCCGCACTTGGTTGAATGAGTGAATGTCTAAAGTTAAATTTGGTTTCGCGTTTCCTTTTGTTAGCGTTCTTTAGCAGCTAAAAAATTTTTTCACATGTTCGGTTAAAATTTCACCAATATAGATTATCTTGATAATGTTGTGTTGACATAAATTTTCGTTCATATTATCGTTAATTTTAATAATATTATGTGTGTGTATATACAAACATGCGTGTGTATGTATGTATATGTTATTGCAATTGAAACAATTGTTAGATTTTTAAGGTGGCATCTAGAATATAGATATTATTTTCTTCGTACATATTATTGATTGTTGTTAATACTCTGAATTTCTTAAATTCTGCATAAGGATTGTTAGATTTACCTGTTATACGTGAGGATTCACCTGGGATTTGTATTCTACATACATTTACTGGTATCTACCTGTTGGAAATTTAGACTTATTCCTTTATACCAAGTGCTAACTTAATATCTACCAGGATTTCTTAATCCAACTTTCTAAATTTTATATATGTATATATATATATAGAGAGAGAGAGAGGGAGAGAGGGGGGAAGGGACAGAGAGGGAGAGAGAGAGGGAGAGAGAGAGGGTTATATATATATATATATATATATAGATAGATAGATAGATAGATAGATAGATAGATAGATAGATAGATAGGTAGATAGATAGATAGATAGATAGATAGATAGACAGACAGACAGACAGACACATACATACATACATACATACATACATACATACATAAAGAGAAAGAGAGAGGGCGAGAGTAAGAAAAAAACAGATGAGTAAAGTGATGTAAGGGTGTAGTTAATTTCATGCGTTTACAGCCGTTTCATAATCCTGTTAGTTATATAATAAATGTTACATCAATATTAACCCTCGTATGAATTGCACATATACGGACATATGTAGATAAATATACGTGCAGATATAGAAGGGAACAGATTAGAGGAATCAACTGACTACTCTCAGAAAGTGACTTATAATTGAAACGAAGGATTTTTGCGATTTTTTTTTTCCAACCGCATTATTCTACAAAGTATTCTTCTTTCAAAATTTAATTAATTCAAATTTTGAGGATGTTAACTCACTTTTATTATTTGAAATTTGGATTTGTCGCCCCTGTCGGTTTTATAAGTAAATTTATACAACGTTTTTATGATTATATCACCAAATTGCCGAGAGTATTAATGATTCAAAGTGTTCTTGCTTACTGCTTACTTAACCATTGATTTTCAGATAACATTTTTAATGGCCCTCGCATTAAATATTTTTACACTAACACAGCAATATTTACATTGATTTTTTCCGAGTATTTTAGCAATCATATTTTATCTACTCCCGTTAAGATAATAAAGAATAAAAAGAAGTCGGTTCCAACGTTCATAGTATTCAATGAGAAACTACACTCCTGTGTCTTTTCATCAACCACATATGAACAATTTACATCAACATCTTGTTGTTGGTCTTATTCTTGTTATCATTATTTTTTTGTGTTTAACTCCAAAGATATTCCAGTCTTAACTACGCCACCAATAAACGAATATAGAACAATAATATCGACTGTAAATTCTGAGCGACATCAGGCTGCTATTTGTAGCAGATCACACATATTATTATAAAGAAGCCTATTTTTCTAAGATTATTATAGTTCTAAATTTGACCTGAACATTATACCTGAGACCAAAGAGGTCCCAGCCACGGCCATCGCACTATACATACATACATACATACATACATACATACATATATATAT
>NC_068993.1:51801839-51803824 GCF_001194135.2 Octopus bimaculoides
CTTAGTGGGTTGTACCCCCAACCCCTAACTCTCTCACGTTATATATATATATATATACATATATATAAACATATATACATATATACATATATATATATATATATATAGGCGCAGGAGTGGCTGTCTGGTAAGAAGGTTCCATCCCAACCATATACTTCTGGATTCAGTTCCACTGCGTGGCACCTTGGGTGACTGTCTTCTACTATAGGCTCGGACAGACCAAAGTCTTGTGAGTGGATTTGGTAGGCGGAAACTGAAAGAAGCCCGTCGTATATATGTGTGTGTGTGTGTTTGTGTGTCTGTGTTTGTCCCTACCAAAATCACTTGACAATCGATGTTGGTGCGTTTACGTCCCCGTGATGTAGTGGTTCAGCGAGAGAGACCGATAGAATAAGTACTAGGCTTACAATGAATAAGTTCTGCAGTCGATTTCTTCGACAGAAAGGTGGTGCTCCAGCATGGCCGCAGTCAAATGACTGAAACTAGTAAAGGAATAAAAGAATAAAGATATATACATACATAAATATATACATACATATATATATATGTGTGTGTGTGTGTGTGTAGCTCTGTATGTAAGCATATCATATATACATATTTACATGCACACACACAAATATATATATATATATATATATATAGCAGAAGAAACAGAGTGGCTGAAGGTAGTAAAGTTTCGTGCGTTAGTACCTACCGAAATAGTCACATACGGTATATCAATGTTCCAACGCACTGAACTCTCGTACGTGGATTGACTTGTTACTTCTGCTAAATATTAACAAAAATATACATACACAAGTCCTATTTTTCCTGTTTACATCACCATAACCATATATACATATGCATATGTATGTGTATATATATATGTATATATATATGTGTGTGTATGTATGTATATCTATATATGTATACGTATATGCATACGCTCATACATAAACTGAACTGTGAGAAGACGCCATTATATTTATTTTACGGCATCGATGTCCTCGTAAAATACGTTTCAAATGCTTTTCAACCGAGTTGAATGTCATTGATTTTCACATGTATTGCCATGAAACTGACGTTTATTTCAAATACCTTTATATAACTGTAAAGGTTTGTACCTGTATGCATGTATGTTGGTGCTTGTTTAAATGTAACCATAGGTGTACGCGTGTGTTTAAGTGACTACTTGCGTGTACGCTTGATTGTATGTATGTATATATGTATGTATGTATGTATGTATGTATGTGAGTAAATACATACATATGCATTTATATATAAGTATGTATATATATATATATATATATATATATATATTAGCATATAAATATGTACACATATACAGACAGACAGGCAGATACACAGACAGACAGATGGACAGACAGACAGACAGACAGACAGATAGATAGATAGATAGATAGATAGATAGATAGATAGATAGATAGATAGATAGATAGATGTGTGTGTGTGTATTTAAACATAATGTCTATATGTGTGTGTGATTTCTTTAACTTTCGCATACAGACCTAAAAACGTAATGCAAACAAACATGATTGTACACGCAAGAGATAAATGTTTCTGAGGTGTTGTGAGGTAGACGAGAGGAGCAGAGACAGCAACATGCTTTAGAAATAATGAAACAGCAAAGGCAAACAGAATGCTAATAACCAAGATAGATAGGCGTTTACATTTGCTAATCACAAATATCAATACGGTTTGATTGTGAGGTTTATTATTTATCGAATGTTGATATATATTAGGGACATAAAACAAATATACAATTACATCAGTATGTAATTGTATGAATAAATACACAAATTTATAAATATATGTGTGTATATCTGTACATGTGTATATCTGTACATGTGTATATCTGTACATGTGTATATATGTATCTATATATTTGTGTTTATGTATATGTATATGTATATATACATAAATGATTAGATATATGCGATTACACCTCTCTCTCTCTCTCTCTCTCTCTCTCTCGTTTTATATAT
>NC_068993.1:51803998-51804540 GCF_001194135.2 Octopus bimaculoides
TATATATATAAATATACATATATATATGTCCAAATATATAAATGCATACATACATGCATACATACATATGTATATTTTGATATATAGATGCATACACACATATAGATAGATACATAGATATATGATATTCTCTTTCGACAGACGTAGACGCATTGTGATGCAAAACTGTGAAATTTTTCTGCAAGGTATCACAAAAAATTTCGTTCCAGCTGATCTTTTTTACGTACGTAAATCAGGATTCGTTTTACAGTAAACACTTGCTTGGGGTTTGTTTTTGAAAGCACCAGCTGAGACGATTCGGCGTGCTTACAAATATAGACGTATACAGATATAAACATGACGATGCATATGTAAATCTACCAGTCTGTCTACCTCTCAGTCTACCTATCTATGTATCAATCTATTCGTATATATATATATATATATATATAGATAGATAGATAGATAGATAGATAGATAGATAGATAGATAGATAGATATACACCTGTGTGCGTTTGTATGTGTGTAATATTTCTGTAACTAAGTATAAGTTTATGGCTGGT
>NC_068993.1:51805381-51807590 GCF_001194135.2 Octopus bimaculoides
GCTCGTACATTTACCTCTCTATAAAGAGGCGCAGCGTAAAACGAAATGTTCTTTTTTTTTTAAGAACACAATGCACCGCTGGTCTGGAAATCGAAACCAAGATCTTTTGTGAGTGAGTGCCTTCACTCACACACACACACGCACACACACACACACACACACACATGAACTGACACACGCACGCACATTTTACTGGCCATAACGTATCTTCATAACAGCATACATACAGACGGGCTTCCACACAGTTTCCCCCCATCAAATTGCCTGGCAATATATTAGTCGGCAGCGAAATTTTTTCGCACGAGAGTTCTGGACCTCCGTAATGAACTCATTTGCATACAGCCTATCAGAGCAGAGCTATCTTTATCCTTTCTTCCGTACATTACTTACTCTTTCCCTCTCTACTGGCAGACAGCAACTTCTCAGTCCTCTAACTATCTGTCGGGCAAACGAATATACGTAAATAATATGTCTTCTTTGTTGGTGTTTATCGTTCGATGTTCACTGGTTACTCCGATGTTGGCACAATAATACACTTGCCCATACTGAATTACTGGAGTTATTTCATTTTTTCCAGAAAAAATGTGGGGGTTTTTTCCACTCACAAGGCTTTGGTCGGCCCGGAGCTATAGCAGAAGACACTTTCTCAAGGTGCGACGCAGTGGGACGGAACCCGGAACCACGCCTATATATATACACACAAATACACACCTATATATGTACACACAAATACACGCTCAAACACACACACACACACACACACACACACACACACACACACACACACACACACACAAAAGCACACACACAAACACACACACACAAACGCAGATAGTAAAATTTGTCACTCAGCACTGTTACAGGTTGAAATCTGAAGCAAATTTAAGGCGAAACAAAAGTGACTTTTTTTAGATCAGTATTTAAATATATAAATTCTTTCTTAATCGATGTATGCATACGTGACTTTGAATCTATCTGTGTGTGTAGGCGTGTGTAGAAGTGTGTGCGCGTGTGTGTGCATGCGTACAAGCTTCCAGGAGATGTGTGTAAATTAAGTTAAGAAAATTGTCTTTGCCAAAATGCCGAACTTTTAGGCAATACCTTTGCCAAAGTGATCTCCTGTTTTCATTTGCTGCCAAAGTTGGTCGCTGATAATTAAATGTAAACTACTAGATAGATCAATGTTTCACCAATACCAATATATCTTCATCAAATTTTACCAAATCCACCGGATAATTTATCTTCAGGTATTGAATCCATATCTTCTTTTCCTAATTTTTTTCGTTTTCTCTTAAGGAATTGGTTTACGAGAGTTTTCGAACGCTTACTTATCGATCAATGAACTACCACTCATTAATCATTTCAATATTTATTTAACTTAGGCAGATACCTTTGTCCAGTACCTTTCTTTAATATTTAAAAAATGGTGCAGTGAGGATAAGATTTAAAGTATTGGTGTAGTTCTTAGAATTTTTGCCACGGTGAAAATCCATTATAACAGACATCTTTGTCAAGATTCAAATATGAGACATTTTCAAATGAATTTGTTTTGTTTTATCGTCTTTACTCGATAAAGAAGTATCTAGAGCAGTCAACAACCACACCTCCGACAGCAACAACGACAACAATAGCATCTTAAGGCAGTTTGATTTGTGATAAGGTCCAACCCAATCTCATTGGAACCACGCCAAATCGTTTTAGAGAAAGCGGAATATATCGGTTAAGGCAATCCACGAAAAAGTTTCTGGAAAGAAAAAAAAAGGTGATTGACACGGCTTGAATGCATTTAATCACAGTTGAACTTGATCAACATCGACCTGGGGTTAAACAACAGCGGCAACAAACCTTACATCAGGATTCCCGAAATTCTAAAGTACACGCCAAATATCTGTAATTGTCTACATATGAATGCGCGGGTGTTTGTATGCGAATCGACAGACTGCGCTGACGATCCTGCAGATATTTACTTATGTAAATTTTAACAGGTGAAACCATGGTACGTAGGTTAATCGTTTTTTTTTATTTAGTATTTTTTTCATTTGTCTTGCCCTTTTACAATCTGTTGTGTCGCTGAATTTTTACTGAGAACATATATTTTTTTTTCGGGGTTAGATGATTCGGCATCTATTTCTAGCATATAAGAGTCCACTTTTGCTGGTCATTCCTCTTATTTTTGTATATATATATATATATATATATATATATATAT
>NC_068993.1:51809131-51809400 GCF_001194135.2 Octopus bimaculoides
TATATATATATATATATGTATGTATGTATACATACATATATAGAGACATGTGTCTCTGTGTATGTGTGTGTGTGTGTGTGTGTGTGTGTGTGTGTGTGTGGACGAAGCAGAGAGATTAGGCTAGTTTGAGGTGAGTCTGTGAATATGTAGGCATTGACATATAGATACATAGAGAGAATTATGCCGGTTGATGGATTTAATTTGGCGCGTGTGTGTGTGTGTATATGTGTGTGTGCGCGCGCATATATATATATATATATATATCCATA
>NC_068993.1:51809410-51809619 GCF_001194135.2 Octopus bimaculoides
TCCATATATCTATGAAAGAATACACACACATATACATATGCAAATATAAGTGCGTGCGTCTAGAAATATATGTGTATGTACATAGAAACTTTTATAGAGATGTTGCGGGACTCTGTGTATGTTTTTGTGTTGTGGATGTCATTAAGCATGAACACAAAGATTCACACCCACAAACATATATGTATATATATATATATATATATATATAT
>NC_068993.1:51810282-51814005 GCF_001194135.2 Octopus bimaculoides
ATATATATATATATATATATATATATATACAGGTGTTTTGGGGCGTGGAATAATTAGTAGTTTGTTTTGTCTTCATTGAACGTTGCTTTAGTGAGGTGCTGATGTTTCTGGAGAGAGGATACTACGTCTGTGTTGGTTTTATCGTGTATGTGGACATTTATTAAAAGAAGTCACTGCGCATACGTGTCAGTGGGTATGCGTTATAACGTAATATATATTTGAACCTAGAATATATGCCCTGACTGGATGGATGTATTTGTGATGCCTCTGTATCTATGTTGGAGGCGGAGTATACCTATGATAACGCTTAATGGGATGCAATCATGTCAAAACAGAACACCAAAACACAAGACGTATTATGACATAAATTTTGATATATGCATTTTTAGGCTTCGAGGTGGTCGTATTTTGCCAATTAAACACACGCACTGTATATTTGTCCTTCCCTTCAGCTTTATTATCATTATTTCAGTTTATTTGTCGAAGCTCTTTCGTCACTCATCCTGTGACTCCATCAGCGATTCTGCCTCACGTGTCTCGTCTCGTTCTACTAATTCCATTTTTATCTTTCTGTGATTTTCTCCGGACACAAGCTTTTGCTTGCAGCACACAGGCTGGGTAAATTATTACTCTATTGCCTTCATCAATGAAGGAGACTCAAGTTCAATTTACTACTTTTATGTACATAACGGCTGAAGACATGCACATACCTATCTTAAATTGTACCACATGAATATTCTTTCCAGAGTCTTTTTGTTGCAAATATCATTTTGGCTCATGACATACTTATAATGTTTTAAATATGAATTTATTTCATGTTTATTGAACTCTCTGCAAATACACTTTATACATAAGTACACTTTTTCGTCTGTTCTAATTGCACGATATGGTAAGCTGCCAGAATCTTTACTGCGCTTCACTGAATGCCTAACGGAATTTCTTACGGAACTTTAGGAATTGAATTCAAATTCTGCAGTGGTCGACGTTGTCGTTCATTCCCTAAAGGTTTATAAAATAGAGTACCAAGTGAACACTGGAGTCGCTGTATTCAACGAACCTTTCCCCTTAAAATTGCAGGGCTTGTAACACAATTTGAAGCCATTATTATTGCACATTGAAACCATATTTGCCGGCATATAAATCGATGTAATATACAGTTTTAAAAATATTCAAACGTCATCGCTTTTACGCAACTAGGCCATATGTTCTTTTTTATCATTATCGATTAAAGCAATGCATAAATTTGTCATTCTCTTTCTGCAGTTCCCCTAAGATGGTCGGTAAGATCATCTATTGGTCTCTGGTTCCTGTGCCGTCTTCTTTTTCCTGTACCCTCTGTAGCTTCACGAATGGATGTTGGTATATCTCTTCTGTAATTATTCTCGGTAGAAATTTCCACACAAATAATAAACGCTTAATTAGACGGTTGATGCAGACGGGGTTCCCTTTCAATTTATCCTTCAGTATCAAGCAGAGACTTCTTTAAATCAACCACACCCTTCTACTTTTGACAAACACTCCTATAATTTCTTCTTCTTTTTCTTCTTCTTCTTCTTCTTCTTCTTCTTCTTCTTCTTCTTCTTCTTCTTCTTCTTCTTCTTCTTCTTCTTATTATTATTATTATTATTATTATTATTATTATTATTATTATTATTATTATTATTATTATTATTTTTATTATTATTCTCCTTGTTGGTGAAGGTAGTGGACCCAATATTACGTATTGGAGTGAAGGCGGTTAGCTGGCAGAATCGTTAGCACGCCGGCCAAAATACACCGCGACCTTTCGTTCGTCTTAACATTCTGAGTTCAAATTCCGGCGAGGTTGACATTGCCATTCATCCTTTCGGGGTCGATTAAATAAGTTCCAATTAAACACTGGAGTCGATATAATCGACTTAGCTCCAATCCTCAAATCTGCTGGCCTTGTGGCAAAATTTGAAACCAATATTACATGTTAGGATAATCAGTTAAATAAAACTATGTGCTCTGTCCTATGCGCTACGTTTGTTTTCAGAGTTTCTGTTCCAATTCTTTATACTTTGTACTTCATCCTTCGAGATTGATGAAATGTACTTAAGGTTGGTTTGATTGTATATACTTAATTTGGTTTAACATAGTCTATTTTCCTCTAAAATCCTAAAATATGTAGCCATGTTCTTATCTTACTGATGTTGGAAAAAGTACAAAGAAAGAAATTAAATATTAGAATGCAGAATTACAGACTCGGCCGAACATTGATAAATAGCCTGGCAGTATTAGATTTGTCTCTTTGAGTTTTGTGATGAAAGATTCCGCTTTCCTCCAATTTTGTGGCATTATACCAGTATTAACAGTTATTATTATTATTATTATTATTATTATTATTATTATTATTATTATTATTATTATTATCATTATTATTATTATTATTATATCTTTATGTTGCCTCTATATTAAAAATACTACCGCTGTGTTGGCACGTGTAATATTATTATTACATATTTTACTGCGACCATTGAAACTTAGCGGGAACTTATAACTTCTAATCTAAATAATTTTGGCTACCTTGGGTTGGCATCAAACAAGGAAATCACTGCAGGGGTTACATGTAATTGTGAAATCAAACAAACTTCTCTGTTAATTTGTTTTAAGATCAATGAAAACTTTTGAGTGACTAATTCTATTTTTTAAATACATATACGTTGTAAGTGCTGCTGTAGCAGTACTAAGGAAAGTACTGCAAAATAGCTGCAAGTTCCTGCCAAGCTGTGAAATATTGCGACCCACTGGCGCCGGTTTGTAACGGAAGGAGCCAAAGTTATCTAGAATTCTGTTTCGATCACTGGTTTCCAAACAATTTCACAAAAGCGGCATTAAAATAAGCAACAAAAGATCTATTCTGATCTACACCGTATTTTCCGTTATACAATTCGAATTTTTCTGACGAAAATTTACAAAGAAAAAGGGTAGGTTGGCTTATACATCGACACTAGTTTAGAGGACGAAAATTTTATGTGAACATGAGCACGATTTGGAAAGATAGCGATGCTATTAATGTTTTTTTGTAGGCGCATGATATTTCGTTATACAATCATATGATGCTACACAGTAGCGTATTATGGCATATACGCCCATTACCTATTTTTTCATCTTCAATCTCATTGTTTACATCTGATATTAATGTCGAAACAATACCACATTTCCAGGGGTGACGCTTGTGGCAGGTCTTACAAATCGCTCATCGTCTTCCAGGAAAGTTCTTCCGCTTTTCAAGAGCCGTTGCCATTCGAAAAAATTGCGCATGACCCATTGCCTCGTCGCCGTAAGCTTGCCGAAGCATGCTCAATGTCTCTGTAGCAGACTTCTTAAGTTTAACTCAAAATTTCAAGTTGTTTTTTTTAAAAAAAACTTCCTGTCCATGACAAAACCGCAGACTACAGCATACACGTGATCACAAAATCACAAATTTCACAACTTGCAAAGTAAACGCAGTTGAGTCACTCGGTACGCTGCCTCACGAAGGTCATTGCTGGCTCTCTCACTGCGCACGCACTCGTATGCTGCCACTGTTGGCGAGCTACAGAGCTAGTCCGGAAACTTTTTGATACTACGTTGTAAATATATATATATAAGAATGTATGTTTGTAAATATAAATACATACATGCACACATACATACGCACACATACACACATGCACCTATACATGTATATACACATATATATATATATATATATATATA
>NC_068993.1:51815675-51817000 GCF_001194135.2 Octopus bimaculoides
ATATATATATATATAAATTCAGAAGAGTGGTACAACAAGGCACCAATATTTACTGGAAAATAGCAATCGATATAATTACGACGCTATTGTATAGCTTCACTGCGTATATACTGGCAAAAATGCGTGTGTGCAACAAACAGGAAAAATTTGTCTTACCTGTAGGAAGAACATTCGAAAATGAACAACCCAGATTAAGGATAATGCGTGTGTTTGTGTGTCTGTGTTTCCCCACTTATCCACCATCGCTTGACAACTGATATTGGTGTGTTTACGTTCCCGTAACCTAGCGGTTCGACTTTGTATTTTATAATTTTTAAATACCATTTTTGAATGGAAACACAGAACATCAACAACAACAAGACCAACCGTTGCCGTTTCTAAAATTATGACCACGACTTATACTCCCATTAATACCACTCTACTATCGCCAAAACTTCCACCATCACGGTCCATGCCACTATTATTATTAATACTATTATTAAGACCGTTCAATTCTACCTCATCGCATTCCGCGGCTCTGTTTCCATACGATTTGGTAGCAACAACAGCACCGTCTCTATCATCACCGCCACGACGATTAAAATTACAACTAAAAGACCAGCAACAACAACAACAACAATGGCGGCGGCAACTCAGACATCACCACTGACAGTACTACCGCCACCAACACCACGAACATCATTATACCATCATCGTCACCGCTGCCACCACCACCACCACCAGCATCACCATTACAATTACCACCATCACCACCACTACCACCACCACCATCACCACCGCCGCCACCGCCGCTGCCGCCACCCTTCTACGATATTGTTATCAGTGGTAAAATGCTCAACACAAGTTATCATGTTTGGTAAAGCTGATATGACTTGAGGGTGAGAGGAGGCAAGCGGTTCTCTTTTTTTCTTTCCTCCATTTTTTTTCGCTGCATTTTTCTTGTTGTTGTTGTTGTTGTTGTTTTTCTTGTTGTGTTTCTGTATTTCTTGCTTAAGGCTATCGAGATTAGAGATTATTGTAGGAATTTGGTAAACACTTCCCTAATCATTGTTACCACTGAGCTCCAGAGTTACTGCTGCTGCTGCTGCTGCTGCTGCTGTTGTTGTTGCTATTGTTGTTGTTGTTAATGTTGATGTTGATGTTGTTACTGTGTTGCTATTATCAATGTTGTTGTTGCTGCTGCTGATGATGATGTTGTTCTTATCGTTGTTGTTGGTGGTGATAATGGTGGTGGTGTTGTTGTTGCTGTTGCCGATATCATTGTTGTTGTTGTTGTTGGTGGTGGTGGTGGTGGTGGTGATGATGATGATGGTGGTGGTGGTGGT
>NC_068993.1:51817215-51818453 GCF_001194135.2 Octopus bimaculoides
AAGAATACCAGAAAAACTTTATGTACCATTAACCAAGAGGGTTCTCTCAATATGTATGATGTATTTTAAGGCTAAATAGTAATTCTGTTTACGTTTTCGTAACTGAAATATTTTGATTGGATTATATAGTCATTGGGTTACGTTACTTTCTATATTCTATAGCTGTCACAATATACTTTTCTAGGCCTGAAATTTTTGTGGGGAGGGGCCAGTTGATTAGATCGACCCCAGTACACAACTGATACTTAATTTATCGACCCCGAAAGGACGAAAGGTAAAGTCGACCTCGGAAGAATTTGAACTCAGAACGTAAAGACAGACGATGATAATTTGCAAACATTTCTCATGGCCCCGGTACACTGTTTATAGATGCTTACAATTTTTATGATTTCCGTGAATTTTTCATGGGTCAAGCTAGTTATTATTATTATTATTATTATTATTATTATTATTATTATTATTATTATTATTATTATTATTATATGGACATATACCCACACCTGTGCACATGCGCACGAACGCTTACATTAAATTACAAGAGATGCGGAAGCAAAGTGCAATATATATATATATATATATATATATATATATATATATATATATATATATATATATATATATATATATATGTGTGTGTGTGTGTGTGTGTGTGTATATATACATACATACTGGGAATATAAATGTACACAAATACGCATTTACAACAGATATGTACGCAAGTACGTCCTTATCCACAATTGTATATACGTACTTCTATCTATATAGACGTGCATATGCACATAGGCATTCCACGTCGTGTACAGAAAAGAAAACACGAAGAACAATACATATGATACAAATTACAACGTATCATGGAAGATGGTTAGACATACATGGAGTGCAGGCACGCGTAGTTAATAAGAGGCAGGTAAGAGGAAAACGGGTGAAAAGAACGTACAATATAAGGCTGGACAGGAAGTGAGTGAATGGTGTTGGTTGCAATTAGTGAAACAATAGGTACGCATGCATGGTTAAGGAAACGGGGTACGAGTAGGTGAGAGGATGTCTATAAATATGTATACATTTATATATATGTATATACATAAACATGTATATATATGTATGTGTGTGTATGTGTACTGAAACAAGTAAAAGAGTATACATATATAATAAATATATATTTATTATATTTATATGTGTATGTATATATATATATATATATATACATGTGTGTGTGTGAGTGTATATATGTGTATATA
>NC_068993.1:51818720-51822810 GCF_001194135.2 Octopus bimaculoides
TATATATATATATATATATATATATATATATGTACAGAGAGAGAGGGTGAGAGAGAGACATGACTCCGTATGTACGTAAGTGTTATAGTAAGCGAGAGACGGCGTGGGTACAGACACACGCGTGTGTGTGTATGTGTGTGTGTGTGTGTGTGTGTATGTGTGTGTGTGTGTGTGTGTAACTGTGTGTGCGCACGAAGTGATAACGCAATCAGCGTGTTTATCATAACCGCCCCAAAGGCTCCAATTCCATTAGCTTCGGTGAAATCGTATGTTTCCAACCCAAATTATACCCCAGAAGATATTTCTTTCCACGTACAATATACACTTAATATACACATGCACATATACATAACTCTCTTTCTTTCTTTCTTTCTTTCTTTCTTTCTATCTTTCTTTCTTTCTTTCTTTCTTTCTTTTTCTTTCTCTTTCTGTCTCCCTATCTCTCAATACACACATACATATATGTGTGTGTGTGTGTGTGTGTGTGTGTGTACATACATGTGCATATATATGTATATGTATGTATGTGTATGTGTATAAACGTATATATACAACACACACAAAACACAAATACATTTACATTCATACACCTGTATATATATATATGTATGTATTCATGCATGTCTGTGTGTGTGTGTGTGTGTGTGTGTGTGTGTGTGTGTGTGTGTGTGTGTGTGTGTGTGTGTGTGTGTGTGTGTGTGTGTGTGTGTGTGTGTGTGTGTGTGTGTTTCTAGTAAAGTATGCAGAGATATCATCTTGATAGCTATTTATAAAACTTCTGCTAACATTTAAAGAGGTGTGTTGATTTGTGTTTTACTTTTTTTGTTTTACATTTTGATACTTTTTGTTGTTGTTGTTTCTGCAGATATATAGAGAATGGTACATCTGGGTACATATACATACGCAGACACACACACACATACACACTCACACACACACATACACACACACATACACACACATACACAAACGCGTACGCACATATGCATGTACCCACGCACACATATATGCATGTATGCATATATAATTGTGTTCTTGTGTGTGTTTAGGCTTGAAATATAATACAAACACAAAAAGTACTCAATACAGGTAGTATGTGTAATTTTTTTGATGTAGTGCTTGAGGTTATTCTCTATTGCATCTCCACCTGTCGGTGAACGTGTAACTGACATCCGGTATCCAGACTACTGTATTTATGATGACAAAAAATTCCTAGAATCACCCGTCATTGGAATAAAATTATATGTGCCTTATGTAACATTATAAAATAGCAAAAGGAAATAAATATATATAAATAATACTTTTATGGCGTAATATGCAGATAATCAAGTGATTTATGATTAAAGGGGATAAACATAATTGCAACTTCTCTCAGTACGATGGTAGGGGTTTTTATTATCCCATACACAAAAAAAAAATAGAGAGAAATCTTCGCTCTTAAAAGTTTCAGCGTTTGGCGGCGGAATCTCTGATATTAATGATACTGGAATTTATATCTTAACGAATACCCAGGTACCATTACTTTTCCATGACTAATCCTTTTGGGTCAAGCCCATTTGTTAGGAGCTATTTAATGTGGTTATGAGTAGGTACAAAGGAGTAGAGGTTTGTAATCTGGTAGAAATTTATATATAATATTTGCAAAAAAAAAAATCCTACCCATTTAAATTTAGGCTTGAATAGAGGTGATAAGGTAATCGTATGATGTATCAGTAATGGAACAAATTTGGGTAGATTTAGAAAGGGAATGATAACCTTTAACGTATTGGAACCTGAAATCCATGTATATACAATCATTAGGGTTCTTAATTAAGTATATCTTATTTTAAATCAAAATACAAATACACAGAAAACGTTTAATGGAAAGCGTCTGTATATAGATACGCTATCTGATTCTCACCATCCCGCCAAAGGTTTTTAAAAAATTACGTCTGCAACATCAGTAGGAGTAATTTCAACATCTCGTTAGAAGACTTCAAAAAACGTCTCTTACCACTACTTTAACAGCTCTGCAGTGTGTTGCATTAAAGCTGATATGAAATGCGAGCAAATCGCTAAGTAATATGTATATAAATATATATAAGACATGGGGAAAAAAGTCCTTACTCTTTTACTTTTTTACTTGTTTCAGTCATTTGACTGCGGTCATGCTGGAGCACCGCCTTTAGTCGAGCAAATCGACCCCAGGACTTATTCTTTGTAAGCCTAGTACTTATTCTATCGGTCACTTTAGCCGAACCGCTAAGTTACGGGGACGTAAACAGACCAGCATCGGTTGTCAAGCGATGTTGGGGGGACACAGACACAAACATACACACACACACACACACACACACACACATATATATATATACATATATACGACGGACTTCTTTTAGTTTCCGTCTACCAAATCCACTCACAAGGCTTTGGTCGGCCCGAGGCTATAGTAGAAGACACTTGCCCATGGTGCCACGCAGTGGGAATGAACCCGGAACCATGTGGTTGGTAAGCAAGCTACTTACCACACAGCCACTCCTTCGCCTATTTTATCCGTCTTTTATTTTAAATATCCGTTCTCATGGGACAAATGATTTTTTTTAGACCTGATATACAAACGTATTCTTGACTCATAGAGACACTAGAAATACTTTGACAAAATTACTGGAAAAGTTAGTAATCTTTGCTAATTCATTGCAAAGCTTAAAAGAAATTATACAGACACAAACTGAATTATAACCCTGAACTAGTTGAATCGTTGATGCCTGTCTATGAATTGTGACAACATCATTTTAGGTCTTTTCAACAGAAGACATTGCAATATTTAATCAATATCTAAGCTAATACATTTAGACCGGAGGTGTACATAGTGGCCTACACAAACATGCAGCTACATGATTCACATTCGGGAAACACATATTGACACATAATATACACCTACAGGTCAGCATAGACACACACCAACTAAGCAGAATCCAAGTCGCAGAATGAACCTTCACATGGTCACTCGACCTGCGCTCACATACGAGGGGTGTATGAAAAGTTTTGAGCCTTGAAGTCTTGTACTTTCATCAGAAGTCTTGTACCATGCTTTGTTTTTTTGAGGCTCAAGACTTTTCATACACTCCTCGTATATTCACATGCCTTACAATACATACCATTACAGTTTTTTTTTTTTAATGTTTACAAACCATCAACTGCAATCTCTGATACTTACATACCATCACAGTGTCCTGTGACGAATACATACCTCCACAACATACCATTTACGTCATTTAATATTAACGTATCTCTCACCACTACATACCATCACGCCACCCGGTGGCATTTACGCATCCCCAATCACACAACACGCGCTTAACACAATTTAGCGAGGTTTCTATATCCCTCACCGTCTACGCAGATTTCACATCCACTCTGCCGTAAGATCTGGATTGAACAATGGTAGAAAAAAAGCAATTTTTGTTGTTGTTGAGAATGATGATGATGATGATGATAATGATGATGATGATGATGATAATGATGATGATGATGCCTTAAAACTATACTAGTAATATATTATCCATGATGTTGAGGATGATAAATTTGATGATGATGATGAGAGGTGGAGGGGGAGGAGCATGCGGTTGGTGGTGAAGCTGCTGCTGCTGATGATGATGATGATGCTGATGCTGGTCGGGGTGATGAAGATGAGGTGGAGAAAGAGGATGGTGGTGGTTCTGATGATGATGATGATGATGATGGCGATTGCGATGGTAATATTTATATTGATGACGATGATAAACTGTAGATAATACTTTACAAGGGAGCAGATGGTGGCACGGGTGGGTGTACACCCCTGTCGACGACGATGATGATAATAATGCTGATAACTTCAACAAGCGGTGGTGGTTGTGATGGTGGTGGTGTTTGGTGGTGGTGGTGGTGGTGGTGTTTGTTGGTGGTGGTGGTGTGGTGTTTGGTGGTGTTTGGTGGTGGTGGTGGTAGTTGTGATATTATGAGTACTGCTACTACGGTGATATCTAAACTGCCGGTAGGGAAACGATAGAAGGAAATCGTTTACAGTTGGGTAGAAGTAGGGTGTAAAGGTTTACAGATTTTACACTTTAAT
>NC_068993.1:51822820-51825573 GCF_001194135.2 Octopus bimaculoides
GTCGACGACGATGATGATAATAATGCTGATAACTTCAACAAGCGGTGGTGGTTGTGATGGTGGTGGTGTTTGGTGGTGGTGGTGGTAGTTGTGATATTATGAGTACTGCTACTACGGTGATATCTAAACTGCCGGTAGGGAAACGATAGAAGGAAATCGTTTACAGTTGGGTAGAAGTAGGGTGTAAAGGTTTACAGATTTTACACTTTAATAATCAACGTAGATAACATCGATAACATCATCAACAACAACGACAACAACAACAGCAACAACAACAACAACAACAGCAACACCAACAATAACAACAACAATCATAACAATTGTAACAACACTGTCGATGACGATCATTATAACACCGGTATCTTCACCACCATTAATATCAAAAACAGCAGGAAAACTGAGCCAGCATGATATGTGGCCGCTATGTGATCGCTCCATATGCTAGAAATGTCAACTGAATTCTTATAAGTGATAGCCTATCGTCTTAGAAAAGGAACGCTTTCGATAATTTTGGCCTTGTGTTCTTTGTAGATTCGTATGGGACATGAATAGAATGCTTTTGATTTTAAGATTGATATATCAGGAATGAGCTGGTTTTGAACAACAACAATATTAACAAACAATGAAAATCTAGATGACGTCAGCGAGCTTCTTTCAAGACATTACAGCAATGGAAGGAATGTACTAACGATGCTTGAATACTGACATGATATATGCTTCCTTACATGACCCCTTTGCTCCTTATGTAACATAGGCCATCGACGAATTGTCTCCACTGCTCTCGGCCCTGAGTCTATCCTCCTCATTTGATCCTTGAAAGGAGACCTTTCTCAATCAGGCCTTGCTGGTTTCCCATTGTGATCGATGCTTCCGGTGGCTTTGTTTCTAGATAAGGGTGCAGGCCCTACTCAAACCCATTTTTACTCCTGAGAAGAATTAATCCATATTAATCTAACCTCTACCTCTTGACTTGTCCAACATGAGAAGCCCTGCCATAAAACTTGCACTCTGCTTCCACAGCTCTCAGGACCACTGAAGCACACAAATTATTACACTACAACAAGAATTGAACTATATGATGGTGGACTATATATGTGGCCATTGCTAAAAGACGATGGAAGCATTCACTAAGCGTTCACCAAAGAAAAGTTCGATCATCAACGATTAATTTTGAAACTCTTCCGTGTTTTATGACTTTCTCAAATATTTTTGTTTGTTTAAAAATATTTATTTGGACAATTTTAAGTAGCTTAAACATAATATTCCTGAGTGTGTCAAAGCTAATTATTCTATTTCTCAAATATATTTATTAGCGAAATTTTGAATAAATTGAATATAAAATTTCGAGCTGAGTTTGTCAAATATTTTACCAGTTATATATATATTAATATTTTTAACAAGTTGAATAATAAATTAGATTTCGATTGGGAAGTTAAACTACTCCGAAGCTTCGAGTAGATCTGTCTTTGAACAATTCCATTCCGTGGGTTGATACTTCAGTCCAAAAATCATAAACGAACCATTCTCATCCCTTCAGTATAATTAGATATATAGATACACACGGACACGTATTTTTACATGCACAGAGGACCCTACCCAGAACTATAGACATACACGTTTATGTATATGCACGGGCCCCTAAACATTTCAAGAAGGGCGCAGAAAACAAATGGGCAAATGCATTATATAGATAATATATATAACACTGTATAAAGGAATAAACTTTAACTATAAAGTAAATGGCATACATTCTGAGGAACACAATAGTCTAGCAATATTCTCCTTTAACGTCTGAACATTCCACACTTTTATATTGCGTACTTAACGACTTATCATCACATACGGTGCGGTAACATCCTAAGACCAGCAATGAAGAAATAACAGCAATCGTGGTAATCTTTGGACTCTCTTCACACCCTGAGAAGGGTAAGGGACATAATAGCCCTTCTTGCACGTCTTAACCATCATTCTAGAGAAGATACACAAATTCCGCACATTACAGTAGAGAACCGAAGCTTCTTTTCGTCACCTGTACACATTTCAATGAACAATCTATATGCTCTATAGAATTTGGCACGTTTTATAGTTTTATGTGCTTATGTGCTTGATTCCAGCATACTATTTGCATCCATTTCGGATTCAGAATGTATCAGAACATAATCTAAAATACAGAATAGTAATTTTAGATATATATATGTGGCATAGCAATTCTGAACAGAGACAGAAAAATATCAATAATGAAAATCACTATTATAAGTCTCTTTCTGAATCAGTTGGTAATAGAGAATAGTTAAAAGCATTTATTTAATCATTGACTTGGATTTAGTATCATACAATGAAAAAAGAAAATGAATATCATTTTTCGAAGAATATTAAATTCAAAATTATATATAGCGACAGAATCCAACCGAGCTTTTTACAAAACCAACGTTCTCTCTGAACACCATACCAAGATTTACCATTCCTTTCTCTCTCTATTCAATCCCTGCCAGAGTACTTTATCCATTTCTCGCTATATATGTTTCAGTGTCTCTATATATGTACATAAGAAAGAAGCAAATTTGTTCTTTTCTTCACTATCGTCTGATTGTCCGAAGACTCTTGACGTGATTTCACACCAACAAAATTCTAAACAAGATAAGCACACTTAAAACTCAAGATGTGTGTGTGTGTATGTATATATATGTATATAGTCACCAGTCTTTTGTTTTACAAATATATAGATATGTGCGCGCGTGTGAACATATACATAA
>NC_068993.1:51825742-51827175 GCF_001194135.2 Octopus bimaculoides
TATAATATAATATAATATAATATAATATAATACAATATAATATAATATAATATAATATATAGTATATGACATATATATGTATATAGTCACCAGTCTTTTGTTTTACAAATATATAGATATGTGCGCGCGTGTGAACATATACATAAAAACCATTAAGAGATACGTGAAGAGGCCTATGTCTGCTTATATCTATGTGGGAAGCTAAAACAATTAACATAGGCACACAACATGAGACTAAGTTATATTTTCAGGTTGTTCATGTATATATGTGTTTGTGTGTGTGTGTGTGTGTGTGTGTGTATGTGTATATGTGTGTGTGTGCGTATGTGTGTGTCTGTACACACACACACGCGCATACAAAATTGAACATACGTACGTATGAGCATATACTTACCCACAAGCACACACAAAAACATACAAAGACACATTCATAAACACATATCAGAGTTTGTGAATATAACCGTCTGTGATTTGTCTTACCGTCTATTTATAACCATAGATATATGTACACTCACACCTATACACATATACGTATACTTATGTATTTGTATGTATTAATGTATACATATAAATATACGTAGTCGAAGCGAAAATATGCATAACTTATTTTGTTTCTACTATCAAGAAAATGACAATAGCAGAAATGGCTGCAAATGTCTATTGATACACCTAGCTTAACGGGTTTTTTTTTCTGACCTCAGACACAGAAGAGTTACACGACACTACAGGGAGTCATTTTTCATACATCAATGATTCGACTGCCTAATAATGTCTGTAACTGAGACATCAATATCAATATCAATATATATACATATATATTTAAAGGCACACATATGTATATATATATATGTATATGTTTACGTATATACATACGTGTACGTATGCATATATATATATATATATATATATATATATATATATATATATATAATCACATATATAAACGTATATAAATATATATATTTGTGTGTGTATGTGTGTGTGTGTGTGTGTGTGTGTGTAAAAATAGTAGGGCAAACTATTGCGCAGTAGAATAATTGATGTCTGTGTATATGTGTGTATGTGTGTGTGTATGTGTGTGTGTGTGTGTGTGTGTCTGTCTGTCTATCTGCTTATCTCTCCGTGTGAATGTATATGTATACATATAGCTATATTTACATATAGTTACATGCGTATACATAAACACACGTACACATACATATATACATATGTATGTATGTATGTATGTATTTATGTATGTATGTACAACAAAAGGAATACGTTTCATAGGAACAAAATCACCGCAAAATACTATCAATGGAATTTTAAATTACTATTACCTCTACTCTTCTACTACTTTTACTATACTACTACTACTACTACTACTACTACTACTATACTACTACTACTACTACTACTACTACTACTACTACAACTAATAATAATAATAATAA
>NC_068993.1:51827964-51830638 GCF_001194135.2 Octopus bimaculoides
AATAATAATAATAATAATAATAATAATAATAATAATAATAATAATAATAATAATAACAATAGTAAGAAGAAGAAGAAGAAGAAGAAGAAGAAGAAGAAGAAAAAGAAGAAAAAGAAAAAGAAGAAGATGAAGAAGAAGAAGAACAACAACAACAACAGCAACAACAACAGCAACAACAACAACAACAACATCAACAGCAACAACAACAACAACAACAATAACAACAACAATAACAGCAACAACAACAGTGACAATAATAACAAACCTGTATGGTTTACGTTGTCTGATTTAAAGCACGCAGAGTAAAGCCGCTTGACACAGATTGACCTTGAGCGCCGCTGTGCATGCGCACGAAGTCTTAACGTTCCAGCTCTCTTCTGCTGTTTACAGCAGTGCTTGGAAGGAACATATGTAACGTGTGATCGTCGCATTGAGCATGAATCTGCATCAAATTTTGCAAAAAGCTTGGCGATACCTGCTTAGAAGCCTACGTGAAGTTGTAGGAGGTGTATAGAGAAGAATGTATGAGCCGAAAAAATGTCGATAGTGTCGAAAGTTCTGGGAGACCCACAACCAGCAGGACTGAGAAAAACGTCGCAGATGTGCGCGCCGATGTGAGGAGAAATCGTAAAATCACAATCCTTGAGTTATCAGAGGATGTACAGATTAGTTACGGTTCAGTTCAGTCCATTATCACTGAAGATTTGGGTAAGAAACGCGTGTCTGCCAAGTATGTGCCGAAACTGCTTTCAGCTGACAACGTACCTATCCATTCTCCGCAGCTTGTGCTGCAGTTTTTGGTTAGGCACAGCATTCCCCAGGTCCACAACCACCGTATTCCCCAAATCTCGCCTCTTGCAACTTTTTCCTCTTTCAAATTTCGCATGAAAGGAAGATTTCAGGACATCGAGGAAATCAAAGTGAATGCAACGAGGCAGCTGCTGATTATCCCAGAAAACGAGTTCCAGGAATTCTTCCATCAATGGAAACAACGCTGGATTAAGTGTGTGGCTTCTAAAAGGGACTATTTTCTAGGACTTTTCAATCAATATTAACAACAATCAGTTTTCGCCTTATACTTCATAGTTATACATTAGCTACAAGCAGAATCATATTTAATTTTGGAATATATATGTATATATATGTGTGTATATATACATGATGAGTAGTAATGTCTGGTCTCCGAGCATCGATGAGGGAGTCACACTGGATTGTAAAATGCCAAAGGATCCTATATTCATTCCATTTACAGTTGAATGGACTGAAACAACGTGAAATGAAGTGTTTTGCCTAAGAACACAACACGCTCCTCAGTCCAGGAATCGAACCCTAACCACTAGATCAACGCCCTTACCATATAGTTACCAAATATTTACCATCGATCTACCATGTGGTTTCTCCTTATGCTAGACATATTAACCCAATCTCTCTCAAACTACATCCTACCGTATGATAAATAAAGGACAAATTAAACAACGTAGGAGAGAGCTAATTAGTTGTATGCCTGGTACCGAAACAACTCTTTCACGTCTTTTCTATGCGATGAAGGGAAAATGTTCGAAATCTTAAAATGTATATTTTTTCGTCAATTAATCGAATTGGTTTTCACTTGATATTGCTGAAGTTAGACGCTTACAAGTTTATTCGCATTTCGGTATTTATCTTATTGGATAACGTAACTGGAGTACACTGTTTCTGAAGACAACAATGGTTGATTACGGTTTCAATGTCATTTGATCACGACTCGGCTCGTCCAGAGCGGAATGAGACTAAGCAACGAAAAAAAAAAAAAAATAGACAATATTGTCAACAAACATAGCAAAAGATACATCATCGAATTTTCCAGTATCCCAGAAACTGAATTATTCGTTCCTTGGAGAGGAAAGACAAGGATATGAAATGCAAACCGCAAGTGGAGCAAAATTAAGATGCAAAACTGGCGGAAAACTGAATCAGGAACAAAATTCTTCGTAGTAATTTGAAGTCGATTTGCATCATTTGTTTCGTTTCATTTCGTTAATGCCCTTTCAGTTTCAGGATAGCAAGAATTCCACAACTTGGTATTCCTAATCTACAATCAATATTCTGGCCTTGTGCCAAACTAAGAAATCAATTATAAATAAGAAACCTGCATTAAATGTATTTAATTCGAATCTAGTGGAAGTGAAATATGCCACCACCGCTGAGTAGTTAGAAGAGACTGAATGTGTGAGAATGGATAATGTCTAAGGAGCACTTCTCATTATTTCTACGTGCGTGACAGTAATAATTACAAATTATATTATTAGGGACATTCAAATTAACGAAATTACTCCCTTAATGAACGGAGATCTTATGAAATACTTCAGCTCACTTGGAGTGTAATTAATCTCGCTATATCATCCTCTTTCAACTTCTACTTCTAATTCTTCTTCTTCTCTGTTCTCTCTAGCCTTTCATTCAATTATTCTTTCTGCCTTTCTTTCTTTCTTTGCCCTGTCGACTCTCCTGTTGTGTGTGTGTGTGTGTGTGTTTGTGTGCGTGTGTGTGTATGTGTTTGTATGAATTTATACATACATTCATACATACGTCTATGAATAAAATATATGTATATATACAAGCACACACAAACATACACACACACACACACACACACACACATACACACACACACACACACACACACACATATATA
>NC_068993.1:51831632-51832094 GCF_001194135.2 Octopus bimaculoides
AGATAGATAGATAGATAGATAGATAGATAGATAGATAGATAGACGGACATACATTGATTGAGAAATAGAGAGAAACAGATAAAGATAGACAGACAGTAAAACAAAAAGACGGACAGACTGACAGACAGACATACAGACAAATACACAGATAGATAGACAGGGAGAGAGAGAAAGAGAGAGATGTACATGAAAAGACAGAGAATGTTGTTCATGTGCTCGAGAGATCCAGGGTTGCAGAAGAGCTCTATTTTAACAATATTATAGTTACAGCTTACTTCAAGTTTAATTATAACTTGGCCCAAGATATTTCAACGTTCGTTTCCTCAGATGAAGCACAGAAACACACACGCACGCACACACACACGCACACACAAATACACACACACACATACACACACACAAACACACATACACATAAAACATACTTACGCAGATACACTCAGACATATACATATGCATGTA
>NC_068993.1:51834288-51835439 GCF_001194135.2 Octopus bimaculoides
GTGTGTGTGCGTGTGTGTGTGTATAGTTAGATAGATAGATAGATAGATAGATAGATAGAAACAAAGGCAGCGAGCTGGCAGAATCGTTAGCACGCCGGGCGAAATGCTTAGCGGCATTTCGTCTGCCGTTACGTTCTGAGTTCAAATTCAGCCGAGGTCGACTTAGCCTTTCGTGGTCGATAAATTAAGTACCAGTTACGCACTGGGGTCGATGTAATCGACTTTATCCCTTTGTCTGTCCTTGTTTGTCCCCTCTATGTTTAGCCCCTTGTGGGCAATAAAGAAATAAGAAATAAGAAACAAAGGTAGGTAGGTAGGTAGGTAGGTAGGTAGGTAGACGAACAGGTAAATCCGTATGTGTAGATTAGTGATGACTAAATTTTACCTATGTGGTTTCTTTTGCGGCCAGCTGCCCACATTAATTATATATATACGTGTGAGTGTGTGTGCGTGTGTGTACATATATACTTACACACACACACATATATATATAATTGCTCTACTACCACGTATACAATTCTATAACTAACAAGTGCATATGTAGTAATCCGTCTCGCCATCCACACATTCTTACATTCGTGCCTACATCCATCCATACATTCGTGTCTCTCTTACACGATCTTATTCGATTCAACAGAACAATTCGAAACTTCCATAACAAAAGAAGCTGGGTTATATTAGATTCGATGTATTTCCCACACTTCCGGTTTAATTTTTTATAATGATGCATATTATAAGAGGAAGTAATTTCCAAAGCTATGCCTCGTGTTACCTTCATGTACGTAGTGTTAACCTTTTTTCTTTATGACAGAGTGCAAATGCCCTTTATATAACATTTCTAAATAATAGGAATAAATATGCATACGAATAAACACACGTAAAATATGCATGTATATGCATACATAGATATATATGTGTAAGTGTATGCGTATACAGAGATAGATAGATTGATAGATAGATAGATAGATAGATAGATAGATAGATAGATAGATAGATAGATAGATAGATAGATAGATAGACTGACAGATACATACATACGTACATACATAAATACATTATATATATACATATGTCTCACATTTATTCAAGTGCCTATCTCTTATAAGTCTGTCTATAGCTAGATTTGCATTCGAAATAAGATATGTGTGTGT
>NC_068993.1:51836053-51836927 GCF_001194135.2 Octopus bimaculoides
ATTGTCATCTAAATTACGCAAAAACGAAAATAACACTGATATCTCATTTTAACAGATATATTTACCAAAATCAAAATTACTGGCTTCAACCATGGCCTCCAGATGACTTCGGAACCTCCTACCGCGCCTCTGGACCGTCTCCTTCTTTAAGGTGATGAATGTGGCCATAATTCTTGCCTTCAGTTCATCTTTGGTGTTACAAGGAGCTCTGCTGGTCTCTCGCTCAACTGCGCCCCACATAATAATCAAAGAGATTGCAATCTGGAGGGTTAGGTGGCCGGTTTTTAGGGGTGGTGTGTTCGCAGAAATTGTCTGAGGGCCATGACTGGGTTCTCCTGCTTGTGCGGCATGGTGCAGAATCCTGTTGCCAGACAGAAGGTATTCCAGTAGCCACCCTCTTGAGTCAGGGCACCACTACCTACTCAAGGCACTTGATGTTGGCCTCCGTATTGAGTCTGAGACCATGTGAGCAGATGAATGGAAGCATAATGTCGCCATCACTAGTGTTCACTTCAAATACCATGAAGTTGACGGGCTGTTTGATTTTTATCAATCTCGGTATAAGTTTTGGGGACACGGTAAACCAACGGTTGTTCTATGTGTTCACTATCTGATCCTGGCAGAAATTCTTCTCGTCTGAAAATAAAACCAAACCATGTTCGATATAAGGGGATGCTTGAGTTTGTTCAAAACCTTCGTAGCACCGTTTTTCCTCTTAACCTTCATAGCTTGGGATTAAAATTAGCCCTCTCTCATGTAAACATACATATGCATGTAAACATACATATATATACATATATACATAAACATATATTTATACATATATATGCATGTACACACCCAACCCCAACCCCCCCATATATATATATATATA
>NC_068993.1:51838263-51841499 GCF_001194135.2 Octopus bimaculoides
TATATATATGTATGTATGTATGTATTTTTATATGCATATGTATGCATATGTATAGATAGATAGATAGATAGATAGATAGATAGATAGATAGATAGATAGATAGATGGATAGATAGATAGATAGATAGATAGATAGATAGATAGATAGATAGATGGATAGATAGATAGATGCGCGGGCGTATGTGTGTGTGTTTCTGCACGTGTGCATGTGTGTATGTATGTACGTACCTATGTATATATGTATCAATATATATTATGCCGTTTTTTGAACATAGCTTCTCTTAGATAAACTGTGTGATACTGGACCGTACAATCACAAATCAATAAGCAAGAAACGATGATTTCGTGATAGTTATATTTAAATGATTTACAATTCAATATACACGAACAACAACACAGGGAGTATAAGATCTATTACACCGCATTATCCCTTACCACCGTCTGACAGAAAACTATAACGATGTCGGAAAAATCACGTGGTTCAACGTCTTTTGTTAATAGTTATAAAATCTATCAGAGCTAAACCTTGATTTTGTAAAAAGAAATTGCGTGCAATCAGTTACAAAAATTATTTAATAGAAATAATTTGTTAAGTTTTAGTTTACAACACACATGAAAAATCTATTATAAACAAAATCCAGCATATCTAAGATTTATATTGTTCCTATAGTAACAAAGATTCTTGTAATAATCGCAATCGGTCCTGTAGCGCCATTGTAATTATTTAGAAAAACAAAGCAATGACGAGCAAAGTAAATTCATGACTGACTGTAAGATCAAATGTAACTATTTCATTCATAATTTGTTCTTCGCAAATAAAGGTCAGGGCAGTGACACTGAACTATACAAATACATCTGGAACTTCAAAGATAGCAGTATTATATGTAGTATTAAATATACGATGAAAAACTTGTAGCTTATGCAATTTGGAAATTAATTTCATATTAACTATTGGTACCAAAAAATATAAATGATTATTTAAACGTCAAATTCAAAATACCAGTTATTGTTAACATAACTGAAAATTCTTTCAAGAGAAATAAAGTCAACAGATTAAGGCAGAATAAGTGAGCAAGCGGGTACAGATACATGCAGATAGAAACAAACAAACCCAAATATCTAACGTAAGGAGATAATTGATCTCACAGGATTGTGAGTGTAGACATTCACACATGTCTGCAACTCGATTTTGATTAATACCGTCGTTTCAGGTTTCTCTTAACTATGACAGCAAGAATGTGGTTTTTTAGTTCTGCTAGTGACCCACATTATTTTGTAAATATGTGACAACGATGGGCTCAGTTAGCAACAGGTGTTAAGAGAGTTGCCACTTTTGATGATACATGCCGTTAATCCATCGTTGAATATTTCATTGAGTGTTTTACATTTTTAGGTTGTGGCCAGGCGGAATATAGGAGCGTTTAGAATCAAGCAAAATAGGAGCGTTAAAAATCAAGCGATCCCTCTGTTCTGAAGTTTTTTTAAATGAAGAAAGGCTTTTCACAAAGCCATCCCTACTGTCTATTCAACGCATACATTTGCCCGTAATGAAGAACTAATGTACATCATTTGATGTAAACGAAGTCGCAAGTGTTACAAGGAAGATTTCCTTCCCACAAAGAGATGTTTAAATAAAGATTGTCTCTCCCTCCCAGCAATTGGCTGTCCATTGGCCCTACTGAATTCATCCGCTTTTTGCCAGGTTTTGACTTTCGCCCTCTAAGCTGTCCAGCGAAAACCGTTACCAATCAGACACCGATTTAGTCACCTATGGTTCGACCATGCAACAAGTTGTTTTCAGTTATATGCAGTACTCATCGGTATATAAACGAAAATTTTCGAAGTCCTTGTCAGCGTGCCACAATATGACAAGGTTGATCTTCAAACATTGCATGTACATTCCATGCGGTGCACATCTACACAATTCACGTCTTGGCGAAGTAATGATAGTTTTTTTAGTTTTGTAATGTCAACATCCGGTTGCACGTGTGCGTAGAATATAGTCGACTACGCTGTAAAATACGCCCAGTTTTTCGATCAGCTCAACGACTTCCTCATTACATTAAGGTCGAAGTAGTTGAGTATTCCAGAGATACGTGTACTTTCAACGTAATTGGCAGCGTGGCAATACGATAAGGCTGTTCTTCAAGTATTATGTGTACATTCCATGCAGTGCACATCTACACAATTCTCGTCTCGACAAATTCACTCACAAAGTTTGGAACGACCTAAGCTTCTCGTAAATGCAGATGTCTAGCATGCTACAGTGTGGGTTTGAACCCGGAACCTCATGGTCTTCAATACACTTGACCAAGTTGATGTTCACACGCACATACATACATATATATTTACATTATTCTATCCGTATTAGAGGTTCGGGTTTATACCTGTAATTATTGGAGCACTGGGATATGTAACACACTGCCTAAATGCCAATCTTGAGAAATTAGGCTTCTCTAAACCAGAAAGGAGAAAGCTGATTCAAAGACTAGAGATCCAAGCCATCACTGGAACTATAAAAATCTACAAAACTTTCCAGAAGTTTATCATTCATTTAAGTATATATGAGCATGCCTAGATATGCAAGTACATGCATGAGAAGTCATACATAAAAGAAAACATACAAATCTGCAATTATACATACATACAAAAATACCCTGTTAATGTTGAGCTTTGAATCTAGGTTGAAAACCGACCCTTTCTCTATTGGCAACAAATCTTGGAATAAAACTGAATAGTGACGTACATACATACATACATACATACATACATACATACATACATACATACATATGTACGTAATACATACATACATACATACATATGTACGTAATACATACATATATACATACATACATACATGCATACATACATATGTACGTAATACATACATACATACATACATACATACATATGTACGTAATACATACATACATACATACATACATACATACATAGATGAAGATCCACACGATATAACAAAGGGACAATCTAGCTGATATCCGTTCCAAAATATGATTTACTTCACATCCGTTCTTTTAAACATTCATTCTATGATACGGAGACCTTTTTCCCAAACTGTCTCTTTCTTGGAACATTTATCATGCACTGTCTCCCCTCTCCCATAACTTAGAGTGCAGGTGAACTTTTAATTCAATTCCAAATGCCAGCATTCTATGTATGTATAATATTTATATACATACATGTATACAGATATATGTATATATATATATATAT
>NC_068993.1:51842059-51843155 GCF_001194135.2 Octopus bimaculoides
ATATGTATCTACACATATATATGATTATATATATATATTTAAACATTTTATCATTATTAATAAAATTATAGGGTACCAAAAAAAATTTTGAAATTTTATTTACCACCAGTGGTCTAGCGAGAATAAAAATCAGTCAATAGACTATATATTGTTCATTTAAAATACAGAGATGCCTTTAATAGGACATCTCACCCGCTAGAAAGAGCAGCAAAAGACTACATACCACAAAAATAGGGATAATTTCGAAAGGGAATGAAAAATAAAAACATTTACCAATCTATATTCCGTACCATGGTTTCAAGTCATTTTAGTAAGATAAAAATATACCTTACAATGGTCGAACTATCTTCAGCGAAATAACCAGACAACATATGAACACGAGTCATAGGGAACATGGCTTATATTCATATGCTTAATTTTTCAAAATTTACCGCGCATTTGCGGTTTACTTAATCGGCAGCAAATACAAAAAATGCAGATTTTCTTTCAGAAATTAGCCAAATAATTTTATCATTATTAATAAATTATAGGGTACCAAAAAAAATTTTTGAAATTTTATCTACCACCAGTGGTCTAGCGAGAATAAAAATGAGTCAATAGACTATATATTATTCATTTAAAATACAGAGATGCCTATAATAGGACATTTGACCCGCGAGAAAGAGCAGCAAAATACTACATATCACAAAAATAGGGATAATTTCGAAAGGGAATGAAAAATAAAAACATTTACCAATCTATATTCCGTACCATGGTTTCAAGTCACACACACATACACACACACATATATATATATATATATGTGTGTATGTGTGTGTGAAAGTTTGTGTTTGCATGTGTGTGCGTGTGCGTGCGTGTGTGCGTGTGTGTGCGTATGTATTTGTTTATATGTATGTATATAAATGCATACACGTTGGCACACATATTCCGTTCATGTTTTCCAGTTGCGGTGATTGCAATTCAAGGTACAACCACAAGTCTGTAGGTCGCAAATAACCATTTCGTGAGATTTTTTTTTATGGAATATACGTGTGCCTACGTGCGTGTGCGAGCAAGTGTGTGTGTGTGTGTGTGTGTGTGTGTGTGTGTGTGTGTG
>NC_068993.1:51843248-51845468 GCF_001194135.2 Octopus bimaculoides
GGTGGTGGTGGTGGTGAGTCATGAGTGTGGTGAGAATGGTATAGATGCTGGTGGTGTTGATAATGTTACCAAAATGGTATGGGTGGTGGTGGTGGTGGTGGTAGCTATAAAGTGTGTCACGTACTCTTGCCGTGTCTGTGTCAAAGTCGTGGCTTTCTGTGGTGTTTTTTTTTTCATTGTTTTTTGGGGAGGTTTTGTTGTTGTTTTTGATTTTTTTTTACGATGGAAATGGTTCTGAAATACACAGACGAGGATAAGGAATGTGAGAGGGATGGGGTGTGAGGTAAAGGGGAGAGATGAGGGATAGGTAGAAGACGGTGATAGTTATTATGGTGGTGATGATGATGATGATGATGAACAGGAGGAGGACGACAACGACATCAACGGTGATGACGACGATCATGATGACGTGGATGATGATGACGATGATAATGATGACGATCGCGATGACGGTGATGATGACGATAATGATGACGGTAGTGGTGATGGTGGTAGATGATGGTGAACGATGATGATGGTGGCAACATGGAGGAGGAAGAGGCGGAGGGTAATGATGATGACGACGATGCCGATGATGGCGACGACGACGACGATGACGATGTTGATAATGAAATGATGGTGGTGATAAAGAAGCTGGAACTAGATAGATAGATAGATAGATAGATAGAAAGAAAGAGAGAGAGAGAAAGAGAGAGAGAACAGAAGATAAAGCAAAGAAGATAAAGATAAAGTCTCTTCTCAGTCACAATATTTGTAAGAAAGCGAATACTTCGACTGAGACAACAAAAGTAATTCCGACTTAACTTTTGTTTGACCAAAGTTCTTTTCTTTGTGATTTGGATGACAAAATCTTTCAGGTGCAAGTCATGTGATCGGCAGACAGTCATATAACTGACTAAATAAATAAACAAATAACAGCAAATAGAACAAGTACCAGACTTTAAAAAATAAGTATTTACGGTCGCCCAGCATGGCCGCAGTCTAATTAAAGAGACAAATTAAAGATAAAAGATAAATTAAAGATAAAAGATAAAATATGGTAACAGTCACCTGTGTATCACACTTAATGTATACACACTGTTGATAGGTAAGTTACTGTAATAGTTTTTCTGGGATAGCACAACATTTCTTGTGGTTACTACTGAGACGAATTTTCGTCTACCCCTATTATTTACTTTGCTGTTTACAACTTGTCTAGCTATGATATATATCCATTAGACGGTTATTTCAATTCAATATGGCCTCGGTGCTTTTGTATAACAACTAGTATGATGTTCTCTGTTATTTTTAACTCGGTTTTGCATGAATCAATAAGTCGTATCTCTTGCATTACTATATATAAACATACATACATGTATACCATATACATCTATATAAATATACAAATATATATATATATATATATATATATATATATATATATATATATATACACACAAATATATATATATATATATTGATAAAAATAAAATGAGATAACAAAGTCAAGGTGGTGTGAAATTTCTAGGACATTTTATAAAGAGAAGGGTAGTCTTACAGCTGTTTCAGGGATCTAAAAGATATCCCTCCCATCGGGGACGATACGGGAAAGTTAAATAGAAGACACAACACATTCCATGGATAATGGAACAGCAAGTTTAACATCCAACATATATCTTCATTTTTATTCTCATATTTCCCTTTATACTTCCTATATCTCTCCTTTTCCAAAATAACTTCTTATATTGAGCTCTACTACTTTCTTCTATTTAACTCTTTCATACCGTCTCTGATGATGAGATATATTTTATATCCTTGAAACAGCTGTAAGACTACCCTGAAATCTTCACACTACCTTAGCTTTGTTGTCTAATTTTATTTAATCTATACACGCTCACACACGACCCGCATTAGACACCTCACTCATACTATTCTCTAACCGGGAGTTTAACACCGGTCCAATCGTAGCAATTACATAGCCTTACCTTCCTTTTGGATCTTCTAGATACCAAAACCTCTCATATACATATATATTTATAATCAAGGTGCAGAAATGGCGAACTCCGAATGAATAAGGTGATATAATCCGATGGTAGAAAGAATTCGATAGAGATATTTTACTAGTGACAGAGACTGAAATATTATAGAGACTACATCTAATCAAAATTATATGGATAAAGTTAATTTCAGACAAATGTACCACATACATACATACACACACAAATGTATAAATGTGCGTTT
>NC_068993.1:51845627-51848270 GCF_001194135.2 Octopus bimaculoides
TATATATATATATATATATATATGTATGTATGTATGTATATATGCATGTATGTATATATATGTGTGTGTGTATGTATGTATGTATATGCATATATGTCTGTGTATGTGTGTGTATATGTATATGAAATTGCTTATATGCATGTAAGCTAAGAAATTTTAATTAATTAAAATGCCCATAATCAGAAGAGGCAGAATTTATTGTTATATCTATCTCTGATTAAGTAGACTCTCTGAGCCAGACATAGGAAATTTAATTAAAGAACAATTAATTAAGAACAGAATGCAGTTGGGCATGCGTCTAATCTCTGGCAATTCGATGACAACACTTGGCATATTTCAGGCTTATCATACCTCATTTACACTACTAGTAAATAGAGATACTTCAAATCAACACCGAAAGATATTGTAGCTTAAAAGAACGTCAAAGGGAAAATGCAGTGAGGAAATGCAGTGACAAAAACATCGAGTCATGTGGATACTAATATTTATAATTTAATGAGTTAAGAATTTTTGATGAATTCAATTACATTACAGTGGTATCGAGATGAGGACTCTCCGATATATTATACTTTCCCCATAAGGACGCTATCTCTTCTCTTTTTTTTCTGTCGTTACTATAAAGCCCTCTTTTTTTTTCGAAGCTGACAAATCTCATAATCTAGAAGCTTAGGTAACTATTGGGTTGGTGCATAATTATTGCGGCTTTTTCTCAACAAATTTTATTCAACAAAAACAATAACATGTTGCAAAAACATCTTTAAACGTTTACTCCGCAGCATATTCACCATCTACTTCAATTACTGCTTCCCATTTGCTTGGCAGACGGTTTGATCGTCATTTAAAGATGTTTTTGTTAAATAATGTTATTCTTTTTGTTAGAAAAAAAAAAAAAAAGCCGCAATAATTATGCACCAACCCAATACAATCCACTCGTCGATTCATTTCTCATAACTTTTCTTGCGTCCACAACCCTCCTGCCTTGTAGTAACCGGAAGCACCTATTTTCTTTTTCTCCCCAGATCATAAGCTTTCTAGAACTTTCAGCTCAGTCAGGTATTCCTTGTAGGTGTTGATCTGTAATAGATTAGCTGAATCTAAATTTTTATACTAATGTGTCCATCTGTTCTAATTTAATTAAATTCTATGTCTCTGTGCAGCTGAAGATTTCTCTGCATTTTAAATTGATGTAATGATTGCATTGTTCAATTAAATGGAGTTGCATGAAACGATTGTACTGCATTACCTCTAGACATCCTTGTTGCTTATTTTGATTTTAATCACCTTACTTTTAAATTGTATGGAGTATACCGTACTAAATTCTGGTGCCTCAACTTAAGTACCATATTCACCTTAATCTAAATGTTTCAGCTGTTAAAGTGTGGAATATATACTAAGAATACACGAACAACTGGAATATATATGTATGTGTGTGCAGGTGTGTCTGTATGTGTTTGTTTCTGTGTGTGTATGTGCGTTTGCGTGTGTGTGTGTGTGTGTGTGTGTGTGTGCGCGCGCGCGCACGTGTGTGTGTGTATGTACGTATGCATGCATGAATGTATTTATATAGGTCAGGAAATAAGGACAGGAAAACATACATATAGTATTTAGCACGTTATGCATGAACACCTTGTATAATATATTTTATATATATATATAATATATTTTATTAATATCTTTATATATATACATATAATATATTTTATTAATATATATACAAACAGACATACTCCTGCATAGGCTATATGCACTGCAATATACGTTCAAAAAAATAATGAGCTCTACTGTACTGCATAAAATATACCAAAAATACAGATGCTTTCACACACGCATCCGTGTGGGGAAACGCACATTCATATATAAATGTATACACAGGTACGCGTATATAAATATATATATATATATATCCATATACAAGTGCAAAAGATCACTGCACGTGAACACAATCACACGCACGCAAAATAGTTCAATGAGAAACATGATGGATTCTGTCTTTGAATTATTAAGGAGAAAAAAATAGAAAGAAAAATTTAAGCATGACAAACGAAAAACAAAAAGATAATAGAGAAAAACCAACAAAACTGAAAACTTACAACTATACATCACACACACACACACGCACAAACACACACACATATACACATGCACATACACACGTGCATTCATACACACACATGCACACACACGCACAAACAAATACATATATACATATATATATATGAAAGAAGGTTTGAAAATGCACTTATTTTTAAAAAGTATTTATTTACTTAACCGGTTTCACTTTTTTAGAAAAAGATTATCAAAAGTCTTTGAGAATAATAAAAAATGTTAAAAAACAGTCTGAGTATTAAAATGCATATATACATTCTTTGATGATAAAATATATTTAAAGTATAAAGCTTTGTATGAACTTTGTAGTGTTACATACTGATTGTCATATTAAGGTGAAATTGTTAAAAACAGTGTTGAAAACAGTGTATGAAAATACACATATGGAAAAATACATATACATATACATATTCTCATACATATTCTTTGACAATCGAATAAAATTGAGAAGGAACTGACCTGGCCTTTTTCTCTTGTGTATATTGAAGGAATGTTTTACTGTCTTAAGAGACAGTATGACTGGCTAGCTGGGGTGGG
>NC_068993.1:51849202-51851215 GCF_001194135.2 Octopus bimaculoides
AAGAAGAAGAAGAAGAAGAAGAAGAACAACAACAACAACAACAACAACAACAACAACAACAACAAAAACAAAACCAACATCAACAAGAGGAAAAGACAATAATGAAGAATCAGCACTTGCTCACATGAAAGTGTACATAACCTGATGAATGTGTAAAATTATGAGCATGTCTGTCTGTGCGTCTCTTCTATTTTCTTATTATTATAAATCTTCCACTGAGATACAAAGCTCCATCTTTGGGATGTAGTTAACACAGACAAATTCACATTTGGAACTTGAGAAAAGTCTTGCATATTTTTACTGTTCCACTCACAGATTGCATTTGTAATGTATGAATCAGCCGGTCGATTTCTCTTTCTGAAAATCCCAGTTTATCCAGATTCTCCTTTAAGCATTTACTACCAAAACCCAGTGCTCCAATTATTATTGTAATGAATATGAATTCATAGTCTGGATATAGAAGCTGAAGGTTACGAAGCATTTGTCCATAGATAACCTCTTTTTCTTTGATTTTCAAAAGGATATTTATATCTACTGGGCAGCTGAACTTTATGATGAGACATACCTTTGCCCCTCTGTCCCAAACAACAATATCTGGCCTATTATGCTTACATTTGACTGTAGTTTTGATGAGAATATTCCACCAGTATCCCTTGAGTTGGTGTTTATGAATGTATGTATCTTTGTATCTATGTGTATACATACATACATGCATACATACATAACATAAATACATACATAAGTAATTATTGGGACTTTTGGTATATGTCTAGAAGTATATCAATTAAAGCTCTTTCATTGTTTAGGCTACCTAAACGTATGTATACGTCTATATATGTGTTCATGTCAATGAGTGCGTACCTTTTCGTCTCCATTTTACCTTTCAATTCGTATGCTTGGCCAGGTTTTTTTCCCTATTCTTTATAACTGTAATTAATGTTATGTAGTCACAATTAATGTTATGTATTCACAGTGACCTACAGCCACACCCGTCGCCTGGTTATAACCCCGAAATTATTCCATCATATGTCAGTGTAGCCAGTGTGTCTGAAAGATGTGGTTTCTGTGTTTTTTGGGGTTTTTTTTTTTTGGTTCCCAAACAACACTTATTTTAGTGTTGTTAGCACCACCGGATTGACAGATACTGCCCAGGTGTCGAAACCATAAAGATATCCGTGAGGCAGCTGATGATGGCGGTATAATGGATTGTTGGTATGGCAGTTGGTATGGCAATATTATAACACATCCTTTTGATACATACAAACATACATACATATACATGGATATGTATAATATACATACATATAAATATATATCTATAGACCTATATACATACATCTAAATATATATACATACATATCATATTTACATGTGTGTGTATGTGCATGTGTGCGTGTGTATGTGTAGTTATATAAACATAATCTATAATGTTTAAAAAGCATTTTAATATGCACATTTCGAGTGGTTACATACCAAATTGTTACACAAACAATATTGTCCTCAGTTGTTCCCCAGTAAAAAACAGACAACAACAATATCTATGTAACAATATGTTGCGTAACCACTTGAAATGCATTCGAAATATCAGTAACTTCCTTTTTTCTTTTATTCTGATAATAGAGGACTAAATTCGTAACAATACATCTAATTCTTGCTTGGTTATAAGGCAATACGGTTATTAGGTTTCGAATGTTTATCTGAATGCTGAGTTGAAAATATCAAGGATGCTGTACAGCGATAAGACATATTACTGAATACATACATATGTGCATGATGAGTGTTCATAAAGACTCAACTATGACAGTTTATAAATTAATTTGCCTCACCTACAAAATGTTCGCATTATGTGCGTATGTTCCGTGTTCATGCATGTGTATGTGAGAGTGTGTGGGCTTGTGTGTGTGCGCGCGTGTGTGTGTTGAGTATGTGTGCGCAAAGTTGTACATTAAATTTCATTACAGACTTAACAACAAATGATTTTATATATATATATATATATATATATATATATAT
>NC_068993.1:51853551-51855136 GCF_001194135.2 Octopus bimaculoides
TATATATATAATATTGGTAACTAATTCGCAATTTTACAACCTAAAGAAAGAAATATATACATCACAAAAGTGTTGCTAGAAATAAGAGTCAAAACAACTCAATAGCAACAGAAACACTATCTGAATGACTGTCAATCATGCTTCAGTCGTTGTTGGGTTGTTTTGACTCTTATTTCTAGCAACACATGGGGCTGATTAGCGCCCTTTGTAACTATAGTAACGTATATATATATATATATATATATATATATATATATATAGAGAGAGAGAGAGAGAGATAGATAGATGTGTGTACGTCTGTCTGTGCGCGCATCTGCGTGTGTGTTTGTACTTGTATCTAATTGCATACATCCTTTCGAGGTCGATAAAATAAGTACCAGTTGAGTACTGAAATCGAGGTAATCGACTAACCCTTCTCAAAAATGTTAAGCATTGCGCCTGTAGTTGAAAGAATTATTACTCTGTCATAAAATATCGTAGTTACAATTCACCATAGTACCATGTTGATATCTAGGAATAAATCATATAATTACGACTGGAGATTAAAGCTATGTAAAAACATAGTGGACAAGTAAATATTATATCAAAATATCTTTTTTCTCTAAATATGAATTTAATAGTATGAACGAAGCGAGTTATATTCGGTACAACTCTTGTTAAACATTTAGATATTTATAGATCAATAGAGAAATTGAAACATCTCACATTTCTAAAGACGAATAATTGTAATTTTATTACCTCATATATGTGTGTGTGTGTGTACGCGAATGTATGTGTGTGTTTGGGAAGGTGTGCGTTTGTATAAGTTTGTGTTTGTGAGTGTGTGTGTATGTGTGTGTTTGTGAGACAAAGATCGTGCGTGTGTGTGTATGTGCGTGTATTTTGTGAGTTTGTGTATGTGTGTGTGTCCGCGTACTAATGTGTGTGTACGCTTACGTGTATGTGTGCTTGTGAATGTGTGTTTGTATATGTGTGTGTTTGTGTGTATTTGTATGTGTATGTTTGAGAGAGAAAGAGTGTGCGTTTGGTGTGTGTGTGTGCGCGCACGCGCGCGTTGTATCAATGTTTGCTTTTATGTGAAGTTATCTATAAAAGCTGTTTAACATAAAACTGAAAGATTCTTGGATACTTTCTTAGTTGAGTGCTTATACATTAATTTTTATAAGGAAAAGTTTAACAGACGCTTGAAAGTTTTCGCTTCCACGCCATTATTAAAGAACCATTACTCGTTGAAACAATTGTAAATTAATGTAATAAAATAATTTCTTCACTCCTTTCTCAGTGTTTATAATTGTAGAAACACTGCGGACCATAGGGTAAACTTAAACATTTGAAATAATAATAATAATAATTATTATTATTATTATTATTATTATTATTATTATTGTTATTATTATTATTATTGTTACTATTATCATATATGTATGTGTGTCTCTACATATACATATATATATAAATCATATATGTACATATATGTACACAAATATATACACATATATTATGTATATATATGTATATACATATATGTATATATATATGTATATATAGATATATGTAAATATATATATATATATGTATATATATA
>NC_068993.1:51855524-51856747 GCF_001194135.2 Octopus bimaculoides
GTATGATATCAGCTTATCAAGTTATCCCTTATCCTTATGGAAGGTGAAGACGTTTTTATTCGGCCTGAAGATGAAGGGTCGGTTAAGATGTCTGTAATAGCTGTGGGTGAGGCAGAGGTCACTCAAGTTGAAAACGATGCCTCTCAGAATCCGTCTGGAGGACTATTTCGTGAGCACGTGGCTTGTACAATTTTTTGCCGGTAGGAAGGAGGCAAGACATTTGATCGTAGTATCTTATAACCATATTTTGTTGATAGAAATCCTACAGATTGTAGTTTACCATTTGTTACTAGACTGTTCTAAATTCATGGAAATATTGCTTATAATTTAAAGCCTTGTTATTATGTGTGTGTGTGCGTGCGTGAGGAGACGATCATAAGGACTTGTAGTTACTTTCTGCCATGGGAATCATGTTAGGCGAGCCCCTGTCTCGTTGGAATTTATGATCAGTACTTTGCGATTTGAACTAAATGCTTAAAGGTATATAGATTCATTCCAGCGGTGCTACCATTCTGCCACTTCATGTGCATTCTTAGATCTCAGATAGATTCCACCACCGATGGTCAAATATTTAGAGAAAACATTATCTCGTTGCGTGTGCGCATGTGTGGTTATATATATGTATAAGTTTATACATGCGTGTGCATGTGGAAGCGCGTATATATATGTGTGTGGTCTCTTGTATGTATATATATATATATATAAATGTATGTATTATGCACATAGATATATATGTACACATATAAATATACACATGTATATATATATATATACATATAAATAGATATATACATACTTACTTATATATACATACATATATATACATACATTGATAGATATTTATATATGTATGCGCACACACATCTATACATATTCATATTTGTTTCTTGTTTATCGCTTCAGTGCTAATGTTTTCTCATTACTGGCACCTGTGAAGAAATTAATGGAGTCTCTTCAGATAAAACAGCTCTCCTTCTCTTTCTCTCTCTCTCTCTCCCTCCCTATCTATCTATCTCTATCTCCCTCTCTCTTTCTCTTTCTATTTTTCTTTCACTTTCTCTCCCTCTCTGTGTCTTTCACTCACTCTCTATCTTTTTTCATCGGTGGCTTTCAGTTCTCTCTGTCTCTCTGTCTGTCTCTCTCACACCTCTTTATTTATATAGCTCTCTCTCTCTCTCTCTCTCTCTCTCATGTTTCCGCCCTTTCTTACTCTCTATTTCGCT
>NC_068993.1:51856906-51857587 GCF_001194135.2 Octopus bimaculoides
AAGAAGAAGAAGAAGAAGAAGAAGAAGAAGAAGAAGAAGAAGAAGAAGAAGAAGAAGAAGAAGAAGAAGACAACAAAATCGATGACGACGATGTAGAAGAAGAGGAGGAGCACGATGTTGAGAACAACGATGAAGACAATGATGACGTCGATAATGATGAACGCCATGATAATAATAACGAGGATGTTATGAGTCAATGATAATGACGATATTGATGATGATGATGTGGCGGGAGAAGGAACTGGAGGAGGAACAAGAGGAGGAGGAGGAGTATAATGATTATGATGATGATGATGGTGGTGATGTTAAAGATGATGATAAAAATGATGATGATGATGATGATGATGTTAAAGATTATTATAAAGATGATGATGGTAGTGATGATGATCATGATGATGACGATGATGATGCTAAAGATGATGATGATGAAGATGATGATGATGATGATGATGATGATGATGATGATGATGATGATGATGATGACGACGATGACGGCGACGACGAGGATGACATAAAGACACTTGAACAGTCGCAACAATAAAACGGTGCGACGGTAAGATAGGAAAGAAAGTGCAACAATAAAAATGAGCGTGGTGTTGTGCGTTTGATTAATACTTGTTCGAAGCGCATGTATTTTGACCACTGTGTGTGCGTGCGCACGTGTGTGTGTGTGTGTGTGTG
>NC_068993.1:51858245-51861097 GCF_001194135.2 Octopus bimaculoides
TATATATATATATATATATATGTATGTATGTGTGTATGTAAGTATGTATGTATGTAAATGAATGTATGTATGCACGTATGTATACATAACTACAGTGGTATGTATATATGTATGACTGTATTTATAAATGCATGTAGACATGTATATACATAGACATCAATACACCCCTATAAGGCAGACACCCAACATAATTAGCGCTTGCGTCTTTTCTAGTAGATTCTCACTAGAATAGACGCAAGCGCTAATTTATAAAAACACGTGACATATTAATAAAAATCTGTAAATGTACAACCATCCAGATATCTGAGTACCTTATTATTTTTTCTAATAGATCTATGTGTTGGATTATTCAAGCTGGTCACTAACAAAGTGGCAAAGATCTTTTGCATGTTGGTAGTGGACTGAATCGATTGATGTGTGTATATAAGCCATTTCAAAATTTAATGTTCTACCTGCATTGGTATTGCATTGTGTAAGGTGCTAATTGTCAACATATTACGTCCTGCTTCAAGATAGATAACTACAAGTTTGACCCGAGCAACTTTCGCAAGGGTTGAACATGTCTTTCGCCCTCACTCTCACTAACTCTCACCTAACACCTCTCCCCTTTCTCTCTCTCTCTCTCTCTCTCTCTCTCTCTATCGTTCTGTAAAGCCTTCGTAAAGGACGTCTTAATCTGAAATATCAGAACTATTCGAATACTTCTTAGGTAACATTTTAATATCTTCGTTATTGTTAATTTCAATATTTAATGTTTCTACCTGCATCGCATTCATCTGATTTGATTTCATACATATTCTACACAGCTTTAAGCACACTACAACATTCTTCACACACACACACACACACACACACACACACACACACACACACACACACACACACACACACACACACACACACACACACACACACACACACACACATACACGCATATACAAACTCAAACACGTATGCCTACATACATACACATACACACACACATAATTGCCTATAGAAATTTATTTTATTACCTTCAAAATGACAAGAAATGATATTACAGTCAATTTTATGATACCTCGCTACAAACACTAACAATAAACCGAGAGCGTATTCACCAATTCTTTCATTTCTTATTAACATGTTTATTATTATTATCATCGTTATGACTATTATTATTATTATTATTATTATTATTATTATTATTATTATTATTATTATTATTATCATCATCATCATTATTATCATCATCATCATCATGATTATTATTATTATTATTATTATTATTATTATTATTATTATTATCATCATCAACTTCATCATTATCATCATCATCATTATCATCATCAACAACAACAGCAGCAGCATCATCGTTATCATTATTATTTCTTATCAATATTACTGTCAACATTTATTTCCATTTCATTTGAACGAGGAAACGTTAACTAACTGGCTTTCAAATTCAAAGCCTGCACTAAGTAAACGGGCGTGCAGATAGATTGTAATATCAAATATAATATCAAATAAGCACAACGACAAAAGAACTTTTAATATCGTCCAATTGCATTTTCTGAAGCGGACCAACACTTCTAACTTCTGTGCTTATTACTGATACATTATTTGTATTAAAATTCGCAGCTGGCCGTCAAGTGCGAATAAGCCAAAGGTTACATCATTCGTACAATGTTCTCCTGCTCTGTATTGTGTATATGGTGAAAACTTAGTTATGGCTGATTTATTCTGATTAGCTTGGAAGTGTATACTACAGCCATATAATTTAATCAAAACTACGTCGAATGAAAGCATGTTTTGTCACGATTCCTATAATTTCATCCTCCACCATGGTAAACGCTGCATTACGGATGACTCATCCTGATTACCTTGTAAGTATGAACCGTGGCAATATAATGTAGTCAGCATCATATTGAGTAGTTGAGTGTTTTGTCACAATTCCTACAATGTCTTTCTGCCCTGTACTATGTTCATGGTAAACACTGTGTTGTGGCAAATTCATTTTCATTATTTTGTAAAAATGTGCCTTGACTATATACAGCAATCAAAATCGTGTGCAATGAACGACTGCTTTGTCTTAAACCAGCATTTACCATTACAACATGAGAATAATCTGATATGACTACAGAACCATTTAAAATTAGAAACAAGCAACCAGGGTATTCTCTTCGGCGACTGAAGGAGTCAAAGACAATAATATCGAATTTCTTCATTTCAGATGGATTTGCAGACATATATCGAATCACCACTTCTACTAAGAGAGAGTATGGATTAATATGGAAGCCTACTTTTTACACCTCGCTTGAGTACATTGTGATTCTCGCATCGTCGTCGTAATTGTTTTTGTTATTTATAATTGCTGCCGTAATTGTTCTTGTTTTTTATTTCTCGACGAACCTAGAACACCCTTTTTTGTACAGCGGTAGTCAGTGATTGACTATGTTTGGCACATATTTGGAGATGTTGTTACTTGTTTTTTCTTCCAATCTTAACATGCCCCAACCTAACTAAGATCTATAAAGCGCACTCAACATGCAGTGATTAAAGTTATAAGATTAACGGGTAACAGAGTGTAACATACTGTATCCTCTCTTCTGCCAAGTTTATTTTCTTTACACCGATTGGCTATATATTATGCTGCTGAGCCCCAACTCAACCCAAGTTATTCCACCCATGAGCAACCAAACGATTGTTGTTGTTGATTTCAGAGATAGTGTATCTCGGAAAACACTGTCCAGCGGTTCTTTTCTAAGTGGGCTACGGTGTAATTATTTACACTTGTCGTGGTTCACCATGTTTACGTTGTTGTTTTTGTTTTTTTCTGTTACTATTGAAGTTGTTAATTATGATGGTGGTGGTGG
>NC_068993.1:51861232-51862018 GCF_001194135.2 Octopus bimaculoides
GTGTGGTGGTGGTGGTAGTGGTGGTGGTGTTGGTGGTGGTGGTGGTGCAGTTAGGCTTTGCCCGTCCTAACCGATCATATCTACAACTAAACGAATATCAGCCCTGGTCATCCTGACTTTCGACTGTTTTCTTTTCGCTCTCTTTTCTTAGGTCTGGTAAGCCTAGGTCTACCTACATCATCAAATGTGGTCTTTACTTAAACGCTGAAAACGATTTGAGGAAAATTTACCAACTATTTCTAGCAGACCAAACGAACTACTACAAACGTATATGTCCCTGTGTTAGCTTGTACACTTAAACATTCTGACAGCGTCCAAAGCAGACTCAGGCAAAGCAGAATCAATCAGATAACGTATGATTGAATGATACTGCGCATCTTCACTTACTATTGTTGGTTTGCGTCAGAGCATAGTGATTGGGGCCAGACAGGCTATCGGTTCCTTTGTTGGATCAATTGGTATGTTGTTCTTTCACCATATGATCTCTATTTCATAAAATAATATTCAAGTTTACTCTCATTATAGCATATATCACATCCTGTTTTACTATCCACTGTATTAAACTGATTGAAATATAATTCTAAATATGATTTTATTAACAGAGTGGGGAACAGTTTGGTAGTGGGGTATGTTAGATAATTGGTAAAGAGAGAAAAAGTTCTGAAAAATAAGTTGTGAGGATTGTGTGTGTGTGTGTGAGAGTGTGTGAGTGAGTGTACGTATACATGTGCATGTATATGCATGTACTTATAATTTATGTATAAGTATATATATATATATATATAT